>NC_138725.1:79873842-79878842 GCF_965113295.1 Leuciscus leuciscus | reverse complement strand
CGTCTGAATGAGCCTTTCTCTCAACACTGTAGATGTCTATCATAGCTCTACGCCCCAACAAAGGTGCTCTGAATGTGTTTCTGTCAAGCTTTTGTGACTCTTCTTAGTGAGGAATTGATACTTCCTCAAGGATACGTGTGAACAGTGCAGCGAGGACAGCTCCCATGAGAAGATGCCTTTGCTTGGTAATTACAGAGGGATTACAATAAGCCTCATGTGTGAGCGTAACCTCCCCGAGCCTTTGTGCTCTAACATGGGATGAACACAATACAATTAAGCCATTTTGTTTCACCCTATGAGTCCTCATTAGCATTATCTCCTCCAGTGGAGGCCGTCTCTGTCTCGATCGCAGTTGCCATGGTGTTCTCATCGCCTCCGGGAGTCTCTGACCAGACGCTCTGGAGTCACCAGACCTGCAGTCTTCAGCCTTGTGCAGAGATACACACTCAAGTGCCCCTGTTTCAGCCGGCTCACACACTGATACAACTGGAGCTTGTGAAGGTCACTTGGATTAGTTCATAAACGTCCAACTAAGATTATTTTACCACATCACAAACTAACGGCTTTGATATTCTCACGGCGAAGTTCTTTTTCGTTCATCGTTTAGGGGTAAAACAAAGTATGTGAGCAGCGATATACTGTTATCGAACATTGGACTGCTGGTTAGGGTTAGGTTAGGTTAGGTTAGGTTTAGATGGTTAGGTTAGATGGTTAGGTTAGGTTTAGATGGTTAGGCTTAGATTTAGATGGTTAGGTTAGATGGTTAGATGGTTAGATGGTTAGATGGTTAGGGTTAGGGTTAGGGTTAGGTTAGATGGTTAGATGAATATGCAAATATGTGTTTCCTCTCAATAACAACATAAACACACTACAAAATAGCAAGCATTTTTTAATAAAGCATAAGAATAGCAGCGTGGTTGTGTTTGCACGAGCTCTACGAAACTCCAGTAAAGTCACGTCACGTTTATTTATACTCTATAATACTTTATACACTAGATAGCTTAAAATCAAGCAGCTTTACTGTATCCGATTGTTAAGTCTGACGTCACGCGTGACGTTTTGGGTCCAAGCGGTCCAGAAATAACAACGGTGGAACCTGTCAATTTATTTACGATCACGTCCTTCTTAGTGAGGTACCCTTGGCGGTCAAAAAGGGTTTAAATTCCTTTAACACCAACAGAGTGGTTAGTGTAGCTCATCACTCAGGTGACATAATTAAGGGTAGAGTCCTCAATGAAAAAGAAGATTTACGAGGTTGAAGTGAGTTAGCTCGGGACACGAGACACAGCACTGCGGCATTGTAAAAACACTCAATAATAACCAAAACACCAGCGAAAGCGGTAGGTAGGTAGAGAGGACCTGGACTTTGGACCCGGAAAGAGTATTGGTTACGTCACGACTTAACAACCGAATTAAACATGAAAAACAGGGTCAGTGTCTCACTTCATCAGAAGCACAACTGGATTCTCTACTATAAAGCGGCTCTCCAAGTGTGTTCATGTTTTCACTTCCGGACGTCTGATCTCGACCGACTGAACAGAAGAAATGAACCGGAGAAAACTTGATGTGAAAGAAGGCGGAGCCTTAGAGCCACACCCACTTATTACATAATCACCACGAACAATGGTAGTACGAAGGTGTTAAGCAACCATATCGAAGTTTTAACTCCCAAAACGAACTCCAAACAAAGTTCGTTTTGGCCTGATTTGGTTAGAAATGACGTCACATCAGTTCGTTCTTCAACTTCGCTTGAAGAATATCGGGGCCTTAAGGCCTCAATCTTAAAAACAGTGATTCTTTCAATGGTTTAGTGTTTAGGTTGGTGTGTAGGGAAGACTACACGCCTGCGCACATATATTCAAACGCACATCCCTATAGACTGAACTCGTAATACGCATGTGCGCCATCGGCATTCTCGTTTTTAAAGTTTGTGCAGAAAGAACTGAAGAGTTTTCTGTTAGAACGGTGTTGTGTTAGCGGCCCCTAAGTTAATAACTAATGATCGTTGCGACGGAAATGAATCAATCAAACTAACTTTATCTGGACAATAACTTTATTCTAGAGCTGCTGTAAAGCCTAAACACTTTACTTTAATTTCCTATTATCACTGTAAAGCTGCTGTGAAAGTAAAGCTGCTATGTCTATATAGTTAAAAGCGCTGTATAAATGAAGATGCCTGGCCATGTGACCTCAGTGCTGATGAGGGTTATTGATGACGAGGTCAGCATGACGTCTTGTCCGTGAGAAGACCTCCAGCCCGAGGGTGAGTCTGATGTCTATCCGCTCCAGCAGGAGGGCGGTAAGAACGTTAGCCATTAAACAGATCGCTTTGAGCCGGGGATCAGCCGGAGCTCAGCCGGAGCTCAGCACCACCAGGCCTGAAATGATCCTCTACTGATTGAGCCCCGCAGCTCTTCTTCTCCAGAGGCATTCTCAGCTCGTGGAGATCAAGATGCTTCAACCAGAGCTGGATACATACACTCAAAGTGGTTCACAAAGTGCAATCAACTAGTTGGGCACCACTTTGATTTTACATAAAGTTTAAGTTTACATGAAGACTCCAAGCATGGCCATTTCAAGTGTATAAGTATTTTAAGGCTTGAACAACATGCCTTGCCAAAATATCATTTGTTTAAAGCAAATGAAGCCTATTTTTGTCTCTCATTCAGGCCCTGGTGAAGGAATATGTGAAGAGTACTTGCAGCCAGAGTAATTATCAGTGTACTTCCAGTGTGTTCATGATTAGTTAACTTGATGTGTGTTATTTTGGAACAACTTCTTTTGTACTAAGTATATTTTAGGCATAATTAAATTGTAGTAAAGCATAATTTTTAAGTGTATTTACTGTACTTTTATGTGCTGAATTGGAACAACTTCAAGTATACTCCGAGTATATGCCTGGGTAGGGAATAATTACAGTACATGCTTGATTAATGATATTAAAGTGTACTTTATTTTGTGTTAAATAAGTTCATATCAATCGTATTATGAATGTCTTCTAAAAACAAAGAAATATACTATGAATATATTATTTTACAGGTAATGGTATACAAAGTACCTTTGGCTTATTCCAAATACTAAAAAAATGCACACTTTGTATTCAGTAACAATATACTTTGTTATAACTTAGCTATACTCTGTACAGTATACTTTGATCTCACACAGTATTTTAAATGTTCTACCATTTAACTACATTTTAACCAATAGGAGACATTTTCCCAATGTTGAATGCATTTGCTTTCAATTATTTAAGCTTCACATGGTTTCAACAAAACTGAACAAAATGAACATGTTTTTTATTAAAAGAAAAAGAAAATCATTATTGGACACACAGCTAAACTGCACACAAATAAATGACGTTCATTATGTTCATTTTCTGATGATCTGCTCATTATTACACTAGCGCCTGATGGCCGATTACACATCCCAGATAAACATCTGTTAACAGAATATACAAGAGATAAGGTCGACTTTCATTCACATGTACATTAGTCTGTCTAAATCTTTAACACTGTAGCTTTAATACAAATCTATGTATAATCCATACAGTGAAGTGTACATTTTTACAATTGTTCATTCAATTTCTTATTTGAATGCTACTGTTAAATACACCGACTGTCTCTGAAAAAATAAAGCACTGTTTATGTAATTTGTATATTATGTTGTGTGTATGTATCTCTGTTCCTCTTTTTTACTCACAAAGATAAAATAATGACATAAAGATGTTTTATCTTAGCCCACTTTGGCCTAAATGTCTGCCATTCTTTTATTTTTATTTTTTATATCTTGTTACCTTGTAAGGCTTTATAGATTTATAGTGTGCAAATAATCAAGCATTGACAATAGTTAATCGTACTGGCATAAATTATGTTCATTACCTCTTTAAATGTGCCGGTCTTGACACTCAAGACATCATGGCGTTTTTTTGTAATGTATTTTAGAAGTATTTCTATTTGTACAGTATCTGGTAATCAGAAATGTCTCAGAGTAAAGAAAAAAGGATGCAATAATGTCATTCAAAAGTGCAATTTTAATTACACAAAATATTTTCTTTCTTTCTTTTTTCATGTTTATGGCAGACCCCCCCCCCCCCCACCCCCCCCCCCCCCATCCCCCATCCCCCCAGTAGAAAAAGTAGCAAGTTAAGAACAAATGTAAAATGATAAGGGTCTAATTTCAGAGAGTCACCAAAAACCAAAATTTTTTAGATATTAGAAGTTTAAAGATAGATCCGTTTTAACAAAGTTTGAAAAGTCAACCAAACAAATTTTGCAATACACACATTCCCGAAACAAATGAATAATTGTCTCATTTGACACCATTATATGAGAACTGAACTGAGCTGGACGATAGAGCGGCTATATATATATATATAAATGAACTAAATTAATAACTTTCTTACAACAAAAATGAACCATCACTGAACTTTCTTAAGCTGGACTGAGACGCTATTCTCTTCTGGAAACAAGCTTTATTGCAGTATTGTCCTGTTATCTCTGTAAAGCTATCCTGAAACACTCTGTGTTGTGAAAAGTGCTGAATAAATAAAGGAGACTCGACTTGACTTTTCCAAATTTGATTACAACACTGGCCATTAGTAAATATATTTCTGTGCTTTACAAATGCAGTGGTTTGGCATGTCATCATCCAAAGTCACAAAAGAACATGTAAACATTTGATGGAGTTCTGACTTTCATTGGTCAAACTCATGTCTATGAAGCTGTGGAAGACATCAGTGTAAAGTGAAGGCACCGAACGCCGAGGGTGGAACTAATGTGCCGGCCCGAGGCCTCTCACCTCTGGTCACAGTCCTGCTAGCGCCTGGGCCGCATGAGGGCCACATGAGGGCCACGGCTGGAGCTTTATGGGTCTGAGAGGATCGAGCTGGAGCATCTCCTGCTGGGATGAGCTGGCTCCACTTATCAAACCAGTGTCCTGGAGGCTCAGGCATCACGTGGAGCACTGAGATGACCCTGAGGTATGGAGACTCCGAGCAAAGG
>NC_138725.1:79832842-79873642 GCF_965113295.1 Leuciscus leuciscus | reverse complement strand
CGACGGCTAGCCCGCGCTGATGTCATCGAGTGGGTGGGCTGATACAATACATGTTTGTGTACAATAACAATTTTCAGGAAAAATAACATTACGATGTCCAGAAATCAATTTCATTAGTACATTGGGTCATTTGGGGAACATTTGTCATTCTAGATCTACTAATATTGTTAGTGCCGAGAATTTCCACGTGACTAAATGCATTGATACTGAATAACTTTCATGTACGGTGATAGTCTAGTGGTAGAACTTTTGCCAAGCATGTCAGAGGTTCTGGGTACGAATCCACACTCGTATAGTTTTTTTTTTTTTTTACCGAATATGTTCATCAGTGGTTGTATATCAAGCAGGGCGTTTGTGTGCATTTTGTTTAGTAAGATTTCAACAAATAGAAAGTCTCCGCAACGGCGATAGATCGAAGCGTGCATCTGAGGGAAACTGTGCGTGAGCCACAAGAGAACACTGTTTCCGCGCCACTGATAACAGCGGCAACGAGCACTCAGCTTGAACAACACATTTCAGCGCTAGAATGCATCTTATTCAACAAACGAAAATTAATGTCCTGCTAGTTAACCGGAGATGTTTTATTTATTTGTATTAGGTACATCCGTGCGCGAGATGTTTCAGCTCAGCTTTTATAATGCACAGTGACAGTGGTGTGCGCGTGTGCGCTGAGGTTGAAGATCAGCTGTCTCGTCGTTGATGTTACGCAGTAGTGCATACAGTGCATGATTGTATTTTGCATGAATCTGTGTGTGTTGTTATTGCGATTGGGGGGGGGGGGGGGGGGGGGGGGGCGTTAGATCGTTACTGAAGGCCCTGACTGAAACCCCACGGTACGCTACTGTTAATTACCCTCACGTTGTTCGAAATGTTGGTTTATACGGTTAATACATTATGCATTTTGTTAAAACATTCAGAATAAACACAGAAAAGACTGTTGGATAGTCTGAGTTTGACTGGATGAGATTCTTCTTTCTACATCAGCCGCTGTAACACACTCTCCTGACTGAAGTAACGTGTGTGTGTGTGTGTAGGGGAAGTACAGCGTAAAGTGACCCAGAGGAAGCCCAGAGGTCTCCATGATCAGGCCTGAGACGTACATGAGTGATCTGTGCGCTTCTCTTCTCAGGTTGAGCAGTGTGAGTGTTCCTCCTCTGCCTCTGCGTACTGTGTTTATCTTCACAGGTCATGTGGCAAGAATCCCACGTTGGATATCTGATCCCTCATTTCTCTGTGTGTGTGTGTGTGTGTGTGTGTGTGTGTGTGTGTGTGTGTGTGTGTGTGTGTGTGTGTGTGTGTGTGCGTGTTGTTTCTTTACGGCTTGTGCTTTTCCTCTAGCACAGCTAAAGCGCTCGAACGAGTGGAAAGCATAATATTTTCTCAAGGTTCCTGGCATAAAAGATTCCACAGACTTTTACATGAAACCTTCACTGGCAGGACCACAAATTGTGTTTGTGTTTGCCATTAATGTGCCCACAGCAAAAGTGTGTTTGCATATATATATATATAGGAGACATTTTCTATAATTTATAAAACATTAATAAAACTTACCAATCCCAAACTTTTTCATATATATATATTGGCATTCAAAAGTTTGGGATTGGTAAGTTTTTTAAATGTTTTTAAAAGAAGTCGCTCACCAAGATTGCATTTATTTGATTAAAAATACAAAACAAACAGTAATATTGTGAAATATTATTCCAATGTAAATCATCTGTTTTCTATGTGAATATACAGTAAGGTGTAATTTATTCCTGTGATCAAAGCTGAATTTTCAGCATCATTACTCCAGTCTTCAGTGTCACATGATCCTTCACAAATCACTCTAATATGATGATCAAGAAACATTTATGATTATTATCAGTGTTGAAAACAGTTGTTAACCTTTTTTTTTTTTCAGGATTCTTTGATGAATAGAAAATTCAAAAGAAGAGTATTTATTTGAAATAGAAATATAATAAACTATAATTACCAAACTTTTTAATAATATATCATATAATAATATAATTTATAATTTTACTATTCCATCATTTTAAAGCACTATGAAGAAAATGTTCAATCGGTTTTGTATTATTTGGATGTTATTTTTCCGTAACGGAAACTGCGTTCATTCCAAAGACTCACAAAACATGTTAAAGAATATATTAACTGCTATTTTCTTCCTATTTTCCAACTTACCAAAAATTTTAAGAATGTTTTTATTATTCTAATGACAAAATAAATTCCTGAAAATAATTTGTTTGTAAAAAAAATAAAAAAATAAATCATTGTAAATAATCTCTTAAAGTTAGGATAACCTCCAACTTGTCTTACAAAACTAGCTACATATAATACACTTGACTATTAGACATAACTACATGATTCTGATACTTGCGTTGTATTATTTCATAGTTTTGATGACTCTTCTCCTGTACCTGCAGAGTAATGTGTGGCACCTGCAGAACACAGAGGGAAAGGTAGTGTTCGGGGTCACAGGTGCTTTGACCCTGTCGTCATAACAACAATGGGTGGACATGTGAAGTCTTTGAGAAGCGTTTGACCCCTGCTGGAGTTGAAGAGCTCAACAGAGGCCTGTTGTGTATATCAGATGAACAGCTGTGAGACAGTGCTCATAATTACAGCTCAATCACTCACGCTTCAGTGGACACACAGTGTAACACGGTCATCAAGCCTAATAATCTCACTGAAAACATATAGGCTTTACCCTGAGGACGGGGACATTGTACTCAAAAATACTCTAGTGTGTCCAGTGTGATCACGAACCTCGTGTTGATTCAGCAGCGACTCGAACCCATTAACGCCCTCTGTAAGTGAATATGCTGGGAGAAATGCTTATTAAAGTGTTTTATACGTTTCTGCCAAACTTTCCCATAGTTGACAAAAAAAAGGTAAAGGATATAAAGTGCACTGTAACATTCTTTATCAGACCAAAAAATGTGTTTTGTTTAACATCAGTCAAGAATTCAAGTAAGGAAGTTGTATTTATCGATTAACGCTCATGTATCAGCGGCGCGTCTGCAGAGCAAACATGTTATTTTGTCAAACTGATAGTGCTGGAATGTCAAATAATGCTCTCAGAAACTGATCCTGGTTAATGACACTTACTGAAACTGATCAGATCGCTCTCTTTCTCCACGAAGGGTCACTGATTGAGTTCACATTTGTTATAATCGCTGGATAGCACAGAGATACTTGATCTTCGTGGTAACTCATGTGGGAACACTGAGAATACTGCATTATTAACCAGCCTCTCCTTCATTATAATTACTAATGCTTGTACTGACTGTTTTTGAGTTCTTTATTGAAGGACCTTTAACATCCATTGCACAAAATGTTCTTTAAAGTGGGAAAAGATTGTTGAATTGTTCGTCACTAAGAAGAAAAGAACCACTCACTGAAAGGTTTCCCCCTTTTGGGTCCTTTATTTTTAAGAGTTAATCTTGTGTAACCCTTTCCCACACAGTTTGAGCTACAGGAGATGTGCTGACTTCTCTCAATAATGACACATGAGGTTTTTGCCTGGCAAACAAAAAAATGGGTGGAAAAAGACTAATTTCTTTAGATCTGAGAACTTCACCAGCTAGAGATGCACTAACAGCACTTCAAAACCCCTGAACAGCATGAAGTACCTCGAAGAATATCTTAGCAGGTGCCTAAAGATGCCCAACAACACCCTGATATCATGCCTGAGTTCAGCACATTTGGTTTATGTTGGGTTTAAAAAAATAGAAATAAAAATAGAAAGTGGTTAGTAGGTAAAAACACTTCTGCACCCTTTGCTAAGTCATTTCTCACAGCTGTTTAATAGCCTGAACTCAATAGTCCTGATCGGTCCCGTGAAGCGAGACTCGACCCCCAGTCTCCAGCACGGAGATCGATCAGCTTCTAACGGTTCACCTGAATCCAATGGAGGGCATTGTTCGTGACACAATGAGATCATGAAACACAAGCCCTCAATCTCCTCAAGAACTAATGTGATAATCACATGACAGCATTACAGGCCTACAATTAGCGCACTGTCATCTGGCCAGCGGCGTGACCTCTGACCCCATCTGTAATAAGGCTGTAATGATGGACACGTGTCTGTCAGCGGGGGTTTATGCATTTATTCATATGAGACACTCTCGCTGTTACACAGGTTCTCTGTGGAAGAAATAAAACAGCTAGCTTTCCACAGTGCTAATTAGCTTAGCAACTAAGCAACTGCTATTCTGTTGTTACTGTTCATTTCAAGGCAAATTTCCCTTTAATGTGGAGCTGTTGCTCATTCAGAGAGTGTTTAAACAGCCACTGAACAGATTCCTTTTCTGTAGTCGTTAAAAGTATCTGACGTAGACAGCAAAGCAGGACAGGAATCTCGTTTTCAAGCCTGATAGGCTATGTCACATACATTCTTGCGATCTTTCGACTAATCCCTTCTGTCATCACTGTGTCATTGTGGCATGACACTTCATCCGCAGAAGACAGGCCCCTAATCTCACAAGAGACTGGGGCGAATACCAGCATCAGAAAGAATCACAAACGGCAACAATCTGAAAAGAAAAACTGGCTAATGTAGTAGTTTGTGCAATCACTCTTTTTTTTTTACACACGACAGAAGCCAAACAGGAGCTGAAAGGCAATGAGGAATTCAATTACAGTCCGTCCAGTGGGCAAAAACATGGGTTATGACAATTAGTTGTGACTTTAGACAGTAACAATGCAGCTCGGGATGAAATAGGGATGAAATTAAGGTATGTACCTGAGGGGAACATAAGTAAAACAAAACAGGACCTAAAGTAGAGCCTTGTGGTACCCCACAGATGAGCAGTGTACAGCTGAAGAGAAATCTGTACAGACTTAATATACTGTCTTGATATAAAGTCTTAGTATAGTGTAGAATAAAATCCAGCAAAGAGCAGTGTTTTGAATCCCAACAATCTCTCTTCATTAGTCAAGTCACCCATTATTTATATATCACTTTACACAATACTGATTGTTTCAAAGCAGCTTTACGGTGATAACAGGAAAATTATTTAATGATTCAATTCTGCTGTAAAGCAGCATTAAAAAGAAAATGGTGTCCTTGTTCAGCTGATGTCAGTTCAGTGTTGATTCAGTTCTGTTGTAAAGATCATCAATTATTAAATTAAGTTTCATCTATATAGCCGCTTCAGAGAAAACCGTGATGTCATGGTCCAGCTCAGTTCAGTCCTCATATAATGGTGTCAGTGCAGGGAGATCAATAATATTGCTGAATATTAAAGGGATAGTTCACCCAAAAATGAAAACTACCCCATAATTTACTCACCCTCAAGCCATCCTGGGTGTATATTACTTTTTTTCTTTCAGACGAAAATAATCGGAGTTCTATTAAAATATATCCTGGCTAATCCAGGCTTTATAATGCTGAACGCGGACGCGCAGAGGATAGAGCAAAACTAAACACCGGTCACGAATTAGAAGTATAAAACGAGAATATTTAAAGAGAAATGTCGGAGGAGCTTGAGTTTGTTTCCCAGCCCTGTGTGTTTGAACTGCGAGAGGCGTCAAAGCTAACGCTACTCCTACATCCGTCATACACATCGTCAAGTGTTACTCTTGTGGCGTAAGTCCACTTGCGTAGTTATTTTAGTCGATAAAGTTATAAATATGATTCTTTTTCTTACACAAATGCATGGGTTCTCTTCAGAAGGCCTTTATTAACCCCCCGGAACCGTGTGGAGTTCGTTTATGAGGGATGGATGCAGTTTTTTAGGCTTCGAATTTTGGGCTGCCATTCACTGCCATTATAAAGCTTGGATTAGCCAGGACATCTTTTTTTTAAAATAACTCCGATTGTATTTGTCTGAAAGATGAATGTCATATACACCTAGGATGGTAAATAATAGGCTAATTTTCATTTTTGGGTGAACGATCCCTTTAAGTGTCCCCAACTAAGCAAGCCAAAGTCGATGAAGGCGACGGTGGGCAAGGAACCAAAACTCCATCAGTGGCAGAAAGGAGAAAAAACCTTGGGAGAACCCAGACTCAGTCGCTCAGTTCTCCTCTGGCCAACGAACGAACAGTGTATGATTATGATTCAGGAGCATTACAGGTAAGAGGTCAGATTGTGGATTGGTAGCATTCAACATATTCTACAGCAGTTACGCAGTGATGCACAACCAGGTCTATCAAATCACACAACAAACAGAGAGATGCTCTCCAAAGAAGTGTGGAACCTGAGAGAAGCACCAGTTAAATGGTAATTCTGAAAACAATTGAAATACAAGGACATAAAATGTCAGTATTTGTTTCCCTATTTCCGAGTAATGCGGGGGCCATGTTTTGGTGAGTATGACAAAATGATTTCACGTTCTAAAACAGTTCATAAAACTCACAAGAAATAAAACTAGTAGCGAAAGAGCAAAGGCTCTGAGAACAGCTGAAGAACTGAATGGATCAACCAGTAACGCTTCAGATCTTTGGGACAAAACAATGTGTCAGTGCTGTGATGGATCAGTCTGACTGCTTTGTCAAAACTCCTGCTCCTTATCCGAAGCCCTCGGGCACTTCCTATAATCAAAGTCCATGGCCACCCATAGTTAATGACACCAACGCAGAGCCGGTGAGCTAAATCAGTACTGCAGGACACAACGCAAACACAGAGGTGATCTGATCAATATTGGCCCAGCACTGCTGTTTGCTGAAGAATAAATGAGACAGGCTTGGAGAGAGAAGCAGAGCGACGGGCCGTTCTCACGACTGAGAAAACCCCACCTGGACACACAAAGAGAGGGGAGGGACCCAAACACACACCAACAACATACAGTACACTGCTGAGTCCAGTCACTGGGGTTAGCAGCACACAGACTTGCACTAGAGCCTGTTTTTGGTTTAAGAACTTTAAAAATGACAGGTCCCTCTCTTAATATTTTATTGTTGTTTTTAACTCATGTAATGTGAAGATGCATTTGCACTAATGCCAGTTTTAATCTTTTAGCTTGTTAAGTTCCAAATAAAAACAAGACTTAAATAGGGAAAGACAAAATACTCTATATTTTATACTCTAAATATTTTATACCACACATTCATTGAATTTATTATATGATTGGTGTGGTTTTATACGGTATATAGGTAGAGTAGACTAGTACTGTTGGTGCACACCCATGTTTGTGCTAGAGTTAGATTCTTGTGGATGGACGATGTGAATGAACACTGTGTACCTGAGTCCACTTTAAAAAGATGGTCTGGGGTTTGCTTCTAGTGAACTCTGGTACGGTTCTCTGCGTTTGCATGTTCTCTCTGTGTTGGTGTGGGGTTCTTATGCATGCTTCGGTCTGGACTGGTAAACTGGTGATGTGGATCCAGGATCCTTGCAACCCTTTGTAGGACAAGCGGTTTGTAGAAATGACTGAGAGGATGAGATAAAGGGAGACATATTTGTAGGCTTGTTGTCCATCACAGGGACTTGACTTGAGCTCTATATCCTCCCCTGACTACTTAAATAAGACATGGGATACTGGAGAATTGCCACCGGAGTGAGGTAGGATGCATTGAACATGCATTACACTCCAAAATCTCCATGTAATCCCTCACAGAGACACAAACGTCTCCATCTTCCCTACATCATCTCACCGGAGATGAATCATGTTATCTCAACACAAAAACACAACCTCAACACTTTTTTACAACTTGCATGACATCTAGATATGCCCTCATAACATCTACAGCTGTCGGAAGTCCCTGAAAACGAGTGACTTCTGGACCCGAGTCTCCACTAACCGCCGTACTGTACGAGTGAACACAACTCTGCCACGAGAGCTGAAAGACTGGCTTCTCAAGAGCTTCAGGTTGCAGTTGAGCTGGGTATTAAAGGGATTGTAGCCAAAAACAAGGTGAAATTTGAAAGGGCCCCTGTCTTTAATCTTTGAGAAAATGTCCTTGCTAATGCTCCCACACAGTTCAGCCTCTCCAGTGACATCAGTCTACAATTATAAGCTGTAAAATCATTTCTACTTCAGGAATCCTTCCAAAAACACAGCATTGTCTCACAGGCGCGCGGTTACTGAGCATTACAGATGGGCCGTGCCACAAGCATTTACCAAAATAAACAGTGCATTGAGCAAATTTGTCCCTGGTAAGCTTTGGCAGCGGGTCTGATGTTGGTAAGCACTCATTTGGCCATTGTTACACAGCTGGAAGTGAGTCGAGTTCTTCAGTCCGTGTGGCGGTGATTGGAAGCAACCCGCTGTAACCCAACTCAGGGGCCAATTAAATATAATTTAAGAGTTAAGCAATTTCGACAGATTTCTGGAAATTACAGCCAAGGTCTTGTTGCCATCACCTCGACACGTCTGACAGGGAGAGAGAAGGATATTTTGACAGGTTTGGGCAAATAAAAGAAAAAAACTCCACAGGACAGTTGAGAATTATGATCGGCTCAGGCTGATTGGGGCCGAGGCTTGGGGTCAGGCCAGGTCTAGTTTTCCTGACTCGGGATTAACAGGAGAACGTTTGGCAAAACAGCAGCTCTCCCCCCAGCTGTCCTATCAGTCCCCAATTACTCCTACATAAACACGCAGGGGAACCCTCAACATGGACACGCATAAGATACTCTTGACTAGGTGGTCACACGTCTCTCATTAGAAAATTTTAAAAAAGAAGAAAATCAGGAGCCATGGAGCTACAGTACAATCCACACATATTCTATCAGGAGTGTTTCCCTCACGTCACCATTTGATACATATCGCGACACTGAACTCAGAATAAGGTGTCTTTGCGATTCTCCAAGACATGGTAAAAGGTTAACAATTTTCTCTTTTTTTACAGTTGATTAAAATGCTAAATTTGGTATTACATTGTTGGTGTAAATAAATAGGCTTGGACTCGGTGCTGAAACCCAAAGCACCGGACAAGACACCAGAATAACAATACAGATGGTGGACAACCAGAATGCCTATTACCGCCGCGCCAAATCACCGCGGCGAAAATAAACCAGCCGCATTTCAAAGTCGTTCCCGAAATGACCGCAAGGTGGCGCAAAGGGACATTGTGCAAAACAGCAGCAATTGCCGTATTTTAAAATGTAAGTGGGTTAAATATAAAACCCTAAGCCTAATAGGCATATTTTTCATATATATAAATAGGCCTATTAGGCTACAACAGAATAGAACCAAAGATAGAATCAATTTTAGAACTGAAAAAATAGAATCAAAAGTTAAAAATAGAGACGATATTAGGAGCAATGACGCTGAATATTTTTACTATTCTATTGAGGAATTAGATAAATGAAGAGCTCTCGTGAGCGATACAATTGCATAGTAATTTATAGTGATTTCAAAAGCAGTCCTTAAAAAAAAAAATACATGGAGTAGTGTGGCATAATTTTGGAGAGATTACGCGGAACGCGTTTTAGTTAAGATCCTGGTTTCAATGCCCTTAATGTATAGGCTAGGCTACTGCTTTAAAAAAATGTCACAACGCGTTTTGAGATTGTTTTGAATTAAACATTGAAGTTTAAAATGTAGTGTTTTGGCACACCAGGCCGAGTGGCGTTACGCATTGTTCAAAAATCAGGTTTTATTCTGGCATGTTGAATTGGCGTTAGAATTTTTTTTTAGATTTAGATTTTAGATTTCGTTAGATTTATTTTTCTCATAACAGTTAAAATAACTTAATATATGCCTTTATGACCTACTTAATATAGGCAATAAGCATATAATACAAAACTTGGCCACAAAATATTTAATTTTCAATTATTTTAATTATCACAATTAAAGTTTTAATTTGATTAAATTGAACAAGCGCAACAATCAGCATTTAATCAAATATTCTAAAAGATGTTTATTTCAACATAATATTTCGTTTTTTCGACATAATATGTGTGCGTGCAACAAGCAAGATGTGTATTTGTAAATCCGGTGATGCGTGCATTGATTTTTATCAATAAACCAGTGTTTTCTGACAGTGTCGACTGCAAAGATGAAGTTGACGATCGCCATATTTGTAGTGAACGCACCTAGAGAGAAATGCACATAAAGACATAATCAGAGAGTAGCCTTTTTCTTTTCGTTTTGAATTATTTCGTTTGAAGACATTTCAAGCTTTGTGTATTTGATGTATTTATCATGTCTGTGTGAGGCATACGCTGAGTTTCGTTAAGTTAGGAGGATGAGATGCGCTCCAGCTGACGTGCAATGCAAGTGACCGCGCGGGCGCCTCCATGATTAGTGTCTGTTATATTTGCTTCTCTTACTTATTCAATCCAGGCTGATGAAAAATTTATTAAAATTAAGATACAATTTATAGAAAACGAAATTCACTTTAAAGAAAGGTTTTCTACTAAACAAAACTTAATGAAGTGGTCAAAATCATGTCTGACCCACTCCATATCCATCTCTCGATATAATGCATCCTATCTTACTCGTGCTGTTCACTTTTCATATTCAACATAGATGGAAAAAAATAACATTATATATGATTTTTGCATGTGCACTTGCATATTAGTGTCAGCTGGGAAGGAAATATAGAGACTAGACCACCTCTTGGAACTTTAATTGAATACATAGCGTTGGTAAAGCATACTGAAATTACATCCCTACAAATTTATTAGGCCCTACTGAAAATAAATGTGTCGAATTTAAGCAAAGTAGCCTAAATGTTAAGACTGTAAGCCCTTTGCTTTTTTACGTAGCCTATAAAGGACTCTTATAGCCGACTTTGTGTTAATTTAATTTGTAGAGGATTTTTTAACTCAAACATTAACACTGAAATAAATGAAACTAAATTATTGTAAATTAATTCAAACATTGACTTGCTATTAGCTAACATATGCCAGGAAGCAGCATTTGGATTTTGCGTTATGTATGATATTTAAGAATGAAATACAGTAGTCCCGCGTTGTTGTGGTCAGCATAGGTTTCTTTAATGAATGAAATATAAAAATACAAAACATTTCAATAGAAAAATATTGAAAACAATTCAATAGGCCTATTTTACATTTCTACATTCCAGTAGAACCCCCGTTGCGCTGTACCACCGCCGGCAAAACCTTCTGAAGGTGATCGATGTAGTTATTGCACGCTGTTTTTGTCAGGCGATCTCTCCAGAAAGTCACTATGGCCTGAAGAAGCTCGTCTTTGTTCCATGGCTTAGCCTCACATCTGACGAACTCTTTTAGTGAGTGCCAAACCAGTTCGATCGGGTTGAGATCTGGTGATCTGCGGGCAAGGTACGCCATTTTACACCATTGAATGTCACACAATAGGAAAGAAGACTTTGGAAATATGTACGTTAATATTAATGTTAATATTAACATTATCTCAGGAGCTGGCTTGAGTTGGCTTAAAGTGGGGGAGGGCGCATACTTTGCATTTGAATGTTGTGTGACATTCTAAAACATTTCACTAATGACGCACACAAACACAACTGAGAAACATTTTTCATTTTATCTTATAATAAACATTGGCTAGTTTATGTTTATATATATAAACTAGTCAATGTTTATGATAAGATAAAAATATTTCTCAGTTGTGTTTGTGTGCGTCACGCGTTAAATGTTTTAGAATGTCACATATCATTCAGATGCAAAATAAGCGCCCTCCCCCACTTTAAGCCAACTCAAGCCAGCTCCTGAGATGAGGCAGGCTAAACAGTATGATGGGGGGGGTTCCGACTCACAACCGACCGACATTAATATTAACGTACATATTTCCAAAGTCTTCTTTCCTATTGTGTGACATTCAATGGCGTAAAATGTGTGTTCTAAGTGTGTGTGATTGCACGCATTGTGTTTATCGTGTAGTAAAGAGTGGGCATCCACAACAAACTGGGATGGTTCGAGAGGCAAACGTGGACTGCCTGTGAACGTAAGGCACTTTATAACTAATTCAGTTGCCCAGAGATTCCCCCGCATGGCTAGCTGTGACGGCAAGCGGATCAAGGACAGGGTGAACGAATTTCTACGCTCCCCGAGGAATACTATTGCTCACCGACGTCTACAATATTAGATATGGTAGTCATCTCCATTTTAAAGGAACACTCCACCGTTTTTTGAAATAGGGCTTATTCACCTTCTTTCCTACATTTAGATAGGTGGTCAAATGCATTTTTGTCTCAGTGCATGCATTGTTTTAGTTTGACAGGGTCAGCGCTAGCTTAGCAGATCACGCCCAAGTAGCAGTGCTTCGCCTGTGCTTCCCCCTAATATAGTCCTTAATATATAAGTCAATATCGGCCTAGGAAATCGCCTAGTGTTAATCTGCATCACTATTTGTACTCGTTGTGAATACGCAGGCCACAAGAAGTAATTTTTTTTTATTTTTTTTTTATCACTTTTACTCAGGACATGCTAGCTGGCAACAAATGATTCCACTCATTATGCTAAGCTAAGCTAGCGCCGACCCTGTCAAACTAAAACAATGCATGCACTGAGACAAAAATGCATTTGCCCACCTATCTAAATGTAGGAAAGAAGGTGAATAAGCCCTATTTCAAAAAACGGTGGAGTGTTCCTTTAAAGTTAGAATTCTTAAAAAAAAAAAAAAAGGTTTTATTTTTTATTTATTTTTTTACATATTTACATTTTGCTTGTGTCAAAATTAACAAATTATATTGTAGCTACTATTTTTGTAGCTAACGAAATTATGTGTCGAAAAAATAAAAAAGTGTTTTTACAAGACCTTGTGCTGTTTTTTGTGTTTATTTATTCTTATTATTATTCTTATTATTATTATTATGCAGATGTAAATTCAGCCATTCTGTTGGATAAAAATTGTCCCTAATGTAAAATGGAAATGAATGGTAATTTTATTTTATAAATATAAAATATTTAATATAGGCTATAGGAGTTCTAAAATATTGCTACACCATTTTTGTTTGAAATGTATTTTTACATATTTTGCTTTCGTTAATGTTAACCAATTCTGTTGTAGCATAATAGGCCTATATTTTTTCCCTAAAAGTCTGTTTTATTCTCTGCTTTGTTTGTTTATATTTTTACATATTCAATCAGTCTCATTTTTGTTCAAATAATGAAAAAAGTTTTTGTTTTTTTTTACAAGATCTTGCGCCATGTTTTTTTTTATTTTTTTTTTTTTTTTATAAACAGATTGGAAACGTACCTTTTAAAATGCCGCAGTTGCTGCTGTTTTGCCCTGTCACTTGCGCCACCCGGTATAGCCTATAGTCATTTCGCGAACGACTTTGAAATTCGACTGGTTTATTTTTGCTGCGGCAGTAATAGGCATTGTGGTTGATTATTTATTAAAGAATTCAATTGATAATCATAACAACATGTAAGCCTATTTAATTCTGAATATAACAAAGAATGCTTAAACCGACTAACATCGGTTAGTAACTGCAAGTCCTGAAAATGTTTTAATTTTACGGTAAATTATTTTAATTTATTCACTGTTATGTTTCAGTTAATAAATCTACAAACACATTAAAATAACACGAAGTAAATGACAAGTAACCTATTGACATAGCCTTTCTAAATGATAGAAAAACTGGGCACACAATGTTAACGTGTGTCTACTTTGTTTAAATTTAATGAATTTGAATTCGTTTAACCACAATATTTATCTTGAATTTATCTGTGACCTCAGCTCAGATTACTGCCGCGGCAGATTACGTCATAAAGAGAATAAACTGACACTTTTCAAAGTCTGTGATTACAGCGCCACTCAGCGGTAAAAGGCAGCAAATACACATCCCAATTTTGCCGCCGCGGGAACGGCGGCGGTAAAAGTCTTATTCTGGTTGTCCACCATCTGTATTCATGACTCTGAAGCTGAAAACACAGAATTATTTCAGACGAACATGCTTTCACTCTGACTAGATATAGTTAAAATAATGTAGGACACTTTTTTACTGGTAACATCAGACATTTGGCATTACCAGCAGCCACAAATATACCCCCATTGCATTATTATACATTATATTCAACATTATTTATAGTAGTTTAATGTAGTACTGACACTAAAAACAATGTAAACTTAATTTTTTTCTCACGCAGTAATTTTTATTTTGGGTGAACTATAAACACAATACATATTGTCACGATCCACGATACATATTGATGCATTTTTGTATTGTGATATATTGTTCCAGCCGTATATTCTAGACTCACTGAGGGTGTTTGCTGTGTCTCTGTGTGTGTTTAGACTCATCTCTCACGTCAGGCTGCACAGACTCTCCGAGATCTGGGAGAGAGAGGCGAGGCTTAACAGTGGTTTTCGCCCATTTAGTCATCAAAAAATCACGTGATCGCTTATACAGCGGCACACCTCGCCTCAACAACTGCATGATTTGAGGTGTCATTCATGTCCGTAGAGAGGGCGAATAAAATTAGGTTGAAGTATAATTCAAAACTCTAGAAGTTTGTTCGTAGTGTGTATGCTGAGTGTTTCAAATGATTATGATATTTTCTTGAATACTTCATGAAGAAGTGTAGCACAGCTATGAGGTGTAGCTCCTCATAGGCCTGTGCTGGGCTTTCAGAGACCTGGAGAACATCAGCCCACAGATCCATCCACCAATAATCACATCCGATCTGTGTGTGTGTGTGTGTGTGTGTGTGTGTGGTCCACCCCCACGTGCTGGTCAGCACTGAATGCCCAGCTGCGGGGTTATTACCCGATCTGGAATAAATGTGCTCCGGCCAGCCTTCCTTCAAGTGAACGCTGTTTAGCAGCTCGCCTGTCAGAGCCACGCAAAAGAGCAATCCGTCTCCGCATGGCAGAAAACACACGCACACACGGTACACACACACACACGCACACACACACAC
The DNA here is from genome assembly GCF_965113295.1 of Leuciscus leuciscus. Classification (NCBI taxonomy): domain Eukaryota; kingdom Metazoa; phylum Chordata; class Actinopteri; order Cypriniformes; family Leuciscidae; genus Leuciscus; species Leuciscus leuciscus. The sequence continues at coordinate 79,858,890 of NC_138725.1, read as the reverse complement.
ACACACACACACACACACACACACACACACACACACACACACACTCTGCTTTCATTCAGGAGCCGTGTGTATGTACACAGGGAGTTAAACCTAAAGTAAAACTTTAGTTTAATGGTCATTTATTAATTCTGCTCTCCGACATCCATAAGATGCACGGTTTAATAGCATTCTCTCCAGAAGAAAAGGAAACTCACACTTCATAACTCAGCTGAAACAGCTAATTGTCTGTATCCTGGAGGCAGGATCGCTTCCCGCTGACACACTCCTGGACAGCAGCTGGAGACCGGGAAACCCTTCAGATGTGTCCCACACAGCTGCAGCTTCAGCTACTGTCCCAGGAACTACAGTCTGTGCCTATACACTGCTTCTACATATATATACAGCTACTGTCACAGGAACTACAGTCTGTGCCTATACACTGCTTCTGCATATATATACAGCTACTGTCACAGGAACTACAGTCTGTGCCTATACACTGCTTCTGCATATATATACAGCTACTGTCACAGGAACTACAGTCTGTGCCTATACACTGCTTCTGCATATATATACAGCTACTGTCACAGGAACTACAGTCTGTGCCTATACACTGCTTCTGCATATATATACAGCTACTGTCACAGGAACTATAGTCTGTGCCTATACACTGCTTCTGCATATATATACAGCTACTGTCACAGGAACTACAGTCTGTGCCTATACACTGCTTCTACATATATATACAGCTACTGTCACAGGAACTACAGTCTGTGCCTATACACTGCTTCTGCATATATATACAGCTACTGTCACAGGAACTACAGTCTGTGCCTATACACTGCTTCTACATATATATACAGCTACTGTCACAGGAACTACAGTCTGTGCCTATACACTGCTTCTACATATATATACAGCTACTGTCACAGGAACTATAGTCTGTGCCTATACACTGCTTCTACATATATATACAGCTACTGTCCCAGGAACTACAGTCTGTGCCTATACACTGCTTCTACATATATATACAGCTACTGTCACAGGAACTATAGTCTGTGCCTATACACTGCTTCTACATATATATACAGCTACTGTCACAGGAACTACAGTCTGTGCCTATACACTGCTTCTGCATATATATACAGCTACTGTCACAGGAACTACAGCCTGTGCCTATACACTGCTTCTACATATATATACAGCTACTGTCACAGGAACTACAGTCTGTGCCTATACACTGCTTCTACATATATATACAGCTACTGTCACAGGAACTACAGTCTGTGCCTATACACTGCTTCTGCATATATATACAGCTACTGTCACAGGAACTACAGTCTGTGCCTATACACTGCTTCTGCATATATATACAGCTACTGTCACAGGAACTATAGTCTGTGCCTATACACTGCTTCTGCATATATATACAGCTACTGTCACAGGAACTACAGTCTGTGCCTATACACTGCTTCTACATATATATACAGCTACTGTCACAGGAACTACAGCCTATGCCTATACACTGCTTCTACATATATATACAGCTACTGTCACAGGAACTACAGTCTGTGCCTATACACTGCTTCTACATATATATACAGCTACTGTCACAGGAACTACAGTCTGTGCCTATACACTGCTTCTACATATATATACAGCTACTGTCACAGGAACTACAGTCTGTGCCTATACACCGCTTCTACATATATATACAGCTACTGTCACAGGAACTACAGCCTATGCCTATACACTGATTCTACATATATATACAGCTACTGTCACAGGAACTACAGTCTGTGCCTATACACTGCTTCTACATATATATACAGCTACTGTCACAGGAACTACAGTCTGTGCCTATACACTGCTTCTACATATATATACAGCTACTGTCACAGGAACTACAGTCTGTGCCTATACACTGCTTCTACATATATATCATGTGGAGTGCGGCAGCCTCCAGTCACTGCAAGCTCTGCTTTCACTCTGTGGAGAAGCTTATGAAGAAGCTTTTTCATACTGGTTTGAAACATCATGATTGTGAATAAATGATAACAAAATGTAAATTTTTGTGTGAACTAACCCTCTGCTGCTCTTCTGTCATTTTTAACAAAAAAACAAAACAAAAAAAGTCTTTATTGGAATGGTATGAATCTAGTGGAAGCGTTTGGTACTGCAGCCGAACAACATCTCACAGAAAGCTCATTTTTTAAGATATCACATTTTGAACATTTTAGATTTATGGCTTTTATTTTCTTGCAGTTTTAGAGTAAAACATGTCTTTGAATATGAAAATTATTAAAAATTTTCATAACAATAAACGTAAAACTTTAAAAGTTATCTTTTAAAAATAATAATAATTCACTTCAGAAATTATCTGCCAAGTGTCGTCTTTAAAAAGAGATCAAACTTCAGTCTGTGCTTTTAAAGCATTGAGATTTACCACAGTTTAAGTAAAATGTTCAGGTCTATGCTCAAAAAGTGAATAAATGGATTATTAATACAGTGTAAAAAATACAAATATAGTACATTAATTTAATTTAAATAAAATTAATTTCTGTAATTTCTGTAAAAACCAGAGGGTGACGTAAATAATTTGATTACATTAAACCATTTGTTTGCAATGAACAGCTCCCTCTGAATAACTGTGAAATCACACTGTTCTTTATCACTCTTTTGACGCACTTTTATTGTGGTGTAAAGACGCCTTTTCCACTTCATTATTTAAGTGAGTTTCTAACTGAAGGTTAATGTTTGACAGCCACATACAACTTGCGTGTTTTTCCTTTACGAGACGTCAGAAAGGTGTTTATTCTGCAGGCATTCCGACACAGCTCATCAGGAGACTCTTCAGAAGTTCTTCCCTCCTCCACAGAGAGATGGGAAATGTGTCTTTCCTTTCCCTTCCTTCAGCGAAGCTTTGGGAGTGACGGCTCAGAGTAATGACAGACACACTGACTCACGTCTCTGATGTCTGACGGGTAAAGCCTCATATGAGCGCATGGAAAATGGCTTAAAGTGATCCTCCTGATAGCGCTGTGAACAGGAAAGGTCGATTACCACAGGAATCATTTACATTTTTCCCTCAAATTATGTTTAACACGTGCAACTATCTCTCGCTTTTAAAAGTATAACTATGTGATAACATAATAATGATACTCAAATGATCACTAACCAGCCATGTCTGGGTAAAATCATGCTAGGGCCAGATAAAAAGTAAACCCGATAACTTTTGCTTGGTTGCTTCTTGGGAAAACGAATACATCTTGAAAAGTGTGGTTTAAAACTTTACAACTATCAGGCCAGTGTTCTGTACGCGTAATTAAGGTTTATATGTATTTCAGTGTAATGCATATGCACTTTTTGTTTATTTTTTAGTAGTAATGAGACTGATTTGAAAGTTTTCCTTTGTAGTTGATAGAACTCAAGTTGCGTTTATCACAGATTATAAAGTGATATTGTTCTGGCCCTGGATGCTGATTGGCCAATACCGTAGAAACATAAATCACATGCTTCTCCAACTGCTGTGTTTATCACTGCACAGGGGTAACTGTTAGGGGTCTTTAACTGCTATGTACTTACATTTTAATTAATGATTTAATACAATGCACTTATTGTGGACATGTTTTTTTACGTAATACTTGCATAAAATGTGTAATTTCTGTAATTACAACTATAATTACACGGTTGACCCTTCCCTTACACCTTAACCTCGTATTAAACCAACCCGTACCACCAAACCTGTGCCTAACCTAACCCGTATCCACCTTAATAACAGCACAAGTGTTTGGCAATTCAATGTGAACACAATATGAGCATTGTACTTATAGTTAAGGACACCTAATGTAACCAGTTGCTGGATAATGAGCTAAGAAGATGTTTGTATTGCTTTGCGTAAGATCGACAGGATAAAATGACATACCTCCTCCCGAACTATAGTTTTACAGTAGGACTCTATTAACCAAATTTTGCATTTAAAGTGACAAACCCATGAAATTACATACAGTATTACATGCATGCTTCCAGTAAATCAGCACGTATGTGATTATTTCACAGTGTCAGACTGCATCGACAATGAGCGATCATGGCATGGAGAAAAGAGCTTTACTGCATGAATGAAACTAATAATGGCTTTGCCGAGCAAAGTCATGATATGCCTAACACAATATGGTAACAATTACCTTGTGGCAAACCCACATTTATTGGCAGGTCCTTCGTTACACATCGTGTATGTCTGCATATGCAACTTTTAACATAAAAATCACAATATTGTCAGATTGTCCACCAAACGACACATCTCAGCTTCTCAGGCCTCTTCTAGCATCATAACGCTCTGGAAGTTTGACTGTAAAATGCATCCAGGGTCCACAAACAAGCACTACTGCCCAAGCTTAAGTGCTTTTCAAATGGCCGAACGAAGGTTTCCCTGCAATACTGTTTCATATGCTGGGACCAGGACATATAATTGCAGGAAAGGGGGCGCACATGAAAAATGAAAATTGGGCTTTAGCGAGCGGTGGAACGAGGGACTGGATGATTGATGAGGTGTAGGGTGCCCTACCGAGAGGGGGAGCGAGAGACTCAGGGGTGAAGCTGGGGACAGTAAACAGGAGAAGGCAGAATAATGACAAATAAAGACCAGTCTGAAAACACAACGACAGCTTACAGACCCCCGAGGGAGGAGTTAAAAACTAATAAAATAAAGTTCACTAATGCATAAAGCCCTAATAAGTATCCCTTTCAGAATTTTACAGGACGTGGCAACTTTACGAGACGCTGGCACAGCCTCAACATACATTCACACGACAATGCTTCGATTCGGCTTCCCAAGCTGAAAACCCAAAGTTAATGTCATTTGTTGCACACAACCAATCAACAGAGGACATAGAGTTAAAGCATACCTACAGCCACTTCAGCTAAAAACACAACGAACACTAATCGCTCGCCTGCTTTTGTACGCCAACGTTTCATTGATTTGCACATTTTTGGAAATCAAAACACTGTAATCAAGACCAGCCCTCAATTCAACTCTGACCCTGTTTACTGGCTCACTGAAATGCAGGGGCCGTCCACTTTGTCCAGCACGTTTAATAAGACGTCTTAACAAATTGAAGTGAAGTGGCTGCCGAGGGAAGTGGGACAGGGGAAATTAGCTACCGGGGTCTGCGCTCTGTTTACGCTAAGTGATTGTGATTGGGTGGGGGAGATGGGGTTTGGGGAACAACGGATAGCCAATTACACTTGTAAATTGTGAGTATGCATGGTTTTCTTCAGCTTGTTGAGGAGGTTTTACATGCAGAAACACCCACATAGCAGGACACTCTGGAAGGAGATTTCATAGGAGCGTTATTCCAGCGGGTGGACCAATGTGGAGGACTTTCCTTCTTCTGGTGTCTGGCCAGAATCAGTCCTTTTCCCTCCTCCGAGAGCCTTTTTCCTGACCACCCTGTCTGAGAGAAAGGAGAGAAAACTAGCAGTGCTGCCATGCTTTACGCATTGCAAAAAAAATGCCCTTCTTGAAACAAGCAGGATGCACTTAAATCTAGGTAAAGTGCACTAAAATCAAGCCAATGGGGTACGCAAAACTGACTTATAAGAACTCTTGAAAATAGCATAAATATTCAGTCACTAATAAATGCTATTGGATCTTAAAACTAGACAAAAATGCTTAAAACTGTGTAGTTTTTACGTTTTATAAGAATTGAATAATAAATTAAGAATATTTTAGAATATTTTATCTTAAATCCAGTCACTAACAAATACTGTTGGGTCTTAAAACTAGACAAACATGTCCAAAACTATGCAGCTTTCACTTTTTACAAGCACTTAAATAATAAGTCATTTTAGTGAAGATTACATTCAACTTAAATTCAGCTTATTTAAATTAGTTAAAGATATACAATAACCTGAAAATAGATGAAAATTCTTAAAACATCTCATTAAATTAATAAGTTTAGTACACTTTACCTAGATTTAAATGCATCTTGCTTCAAATGAGTTAAAATTCACTTGCCAAGACTGAGGAAGACCAATTTTCTTAAAGTATAGTCTAGTGTGCAATGTATTTGATAAGACTTTTTTATCTTTCATGGCAAAAAAACAGGACATATTTTCTAGAAATAAGATATTTTTTTTTTACTTTCTTAGATTTCAGTTTTCGCAGTACAGAGGAAACACAATGGCCACAACTTTCAATTGCAATGTCTCATGTCAGCACCGGTCTCCTCCTGCATTGAAACCCCACAGCACTGGAGCGTCCATAACAAATACTCATTATCTTACAATATTACAAGATAGGGAACCATTAGAGAGCCGACTGCAAAACTTTGAGCATTGAGCAGGAGTTTTACACCGAGTTGGCCTGAAGAACAGTATTATTATGTGGTGTGTTTTCCGAGGAAGCCAGAGAAGGAAATGGCCTTTAGACCAATCAAAGCCTCTGGCTAGCATGCTTTACAAGCTTCATTTTTCAGTTGAAACTACAGCCTTCTTCATTCAGACAATATCAAACACGCAGCTGAGGAAATGAACAAACTTAACTCTTAGTGGCTATTGTAGTATGTATTTGTTGACTGGCGAGTAGCACAGTGTAAGACTGTGAGTGTAACAGGGTTGTGTTTGCAGTGTGAGTCTGTGAGTGTAACAGGGGTTGTGTTTGCAGTGTGAGTCTGTGAGTGTAACAGGGTTGTGTTCGCAGTGTGAGTCTGTGAGTGTAACAGGGGTTGTGTTTGCAGTGTGAGTCTGTGAGTGTAACATGGTTGTGTTTACAGTGTGAGTCTGTGAGTGTAACAGGGTTGTGTTCGTATTGTGAGTCTGTGAGTGTAACAGGGGTTGTGTTTGCAGTGTGAGTCTGTGAGTGTAACAGGGTTGTGTTCGCAGTGTGAGTCTGTGAGTGTAACAGGGGTTGTGTTTGCAGTGTGAGTCTGTGAGTGTAACATGGTTGTGTTTACAGTGTGAGTCTGTGAGTGTAACAGGGTTGTGTTCGTATTGTGAGTCTGTGAGTGTAACAGGGGTTGTGTTTGCAGTGTGAGTATGTGAGTGTAACAGGGTTGTGTTTACAGTGTGAGTCTGTGAGTGTAACAGGGTTGTGTTTGCAGTGTGAGTCTGTGAGTGTAACAGGGTTGTGTTCGTATTGTGAGTCTGTGAGTGTAACAGGGTTGTGTTCGTATTGTGAGTCTGTGAGTGTAACAGGGGTTATAATGGCTCAGTGTGAGTCTGTGAGTGTAACAGGGTTGTGTTTACAGTGTGAGTCTGTGAGTGTAACAGGGTTGTGTTTGCAGTGTGAGTCTGGGAGTGTAACAGGGTTGTGTTTGCAGTGTGAGTCTGTGAGCGTAACAGGGTTGTGTTCGTATTGTGAGTCTGTGAGTGTAACAGGGGTTGTAATGGCTCAGTGTGAGTCTGTGAGTGTAACAGGGGTTGTGTTTACAGTGTGAGTCTGTGAGTGTAACAGGGTTGTGTTCGTATTGTGAGTCTGTGAGTGTAACAGGGGTTGTGTTTGCAGTGTGAGTCTGTGAGTGTAACAGGGTTGTGTTCGTAGTGTGAGTCTGTGAGTGTAACAAGGTTGTGTTCGTATTGTGAGTCTGTGAGTGTAACGGGGATGTGTTTGCAGTGTGAGTCTGTGAGTGTAACAGGGTTGTGTTTGCAGTGTGAGTCTGTGAGTATAACAGGGTTGTAATGGCTCAGTGTGAGTCTGTGAGTGTAACAGGGTTGTAATGGCTCAGTGTGAGTCTGTGAGTGTAACAGGATTGTGTTCGCAGTGTGAGTCTGTGAGTGTAACCGGGTTGTGTTCGCAGTGTGAGTCTGTGAGTGTAACAGGGTTGTGTTTGCAGTGTGAGTCTGTGAGTGTAACAGGGTTGTGTCCGCAGTGTGAGTCTGTGAGTGTAACAGGGTTGTGTTCGTATTGTGAGTCTGTGAGTGTAACAGGGTTGTGTTCGCAGTGTGAGTCTGTGAGTGTAACAGGGTTGTGTTCGTATTGTGAGTCTGTGAGTGTAACAGGGTTGTGTTCGCAGTGTGAGTCTGTGAGTGTAACAGGGTTGTGTTTGTATTGTGAGTCTGTCAGTGTAACAGGGGTTGTATGGCTCAGTGTGAGTCTGTGAGTGTAACAGGGTTGTGTTCGTATTGTGAGTCTGTGAGTGTAACGGTTGTGTTCGCAGTGTGAGTCTGTGAGTGTAACTGGGTTGTGTTCGCAGTGTGAGTCTGTGAGTGTAACAGGGTTGTGTTCGTATTGTGAGTCTGTGAGTGTAACAGGGTTGTGTTCGCAGTGTGAGTCTGTGAGTGTAACAGGGTTGTGTTCGTATTGTGAGTCTGTCAGTGTAACAGGGGTTGTATGGCTCAGTGTGCAGGGGTAATTAGATGGAGCAACAGCAGTCCACTGACTCACACAGGGGATAAATCTCTCAGGGGCCCTGCGGGGCCTCATTGCCTCCAATATAAATCAGACAAATGAGGCTGTTGGTGGAGGTGCGGAAAGAGGCTGGAAGAAGGAGAGTGTAGACAATGAGACTGAAAACTTCATTTTATATACCTTTTTATACCTCAAATATTGTAGCTTCGCAATGGAAAAATGGTATAGCTTTTTTTTAGGTATAGATAATTGTGTTTAAAGTGTGAACTTTATCTTAGATGTTCCTCCTAATATTCATAAAAATGTGTAGAATTATAAAATGTAAAGTCAGATCTTTTTTTCTTTTTTAAATGATTGCTGAGTGCAGATATTAACTCTTTCCCCGCCATTGACGGAATTTTCAGACTTTCCGTGTTTAACGCGATCATCAACATTAAACAGAATATACATCAAAACTACCTAACATTACTGAATGAAATGTCGACCCAGGACGAGCTACAGGACTGGGCAAACATTAGGGGTGTTGAAATTAATATTTGATAATATTCTGTGAAAAATATCAAAAATGCTGGTGGGGAAAGAGTTAAAAGGTCTCATTTGATGATTTTTCTTGTTATAAGGAGGCTGTGAAGAGTAAGTCAGTGCTGTGAAAGTGGGTTTGGGTGAGAATATGAACACATGATGCAACAGCTCATAAGTCTGCCCCAGATGAGCTGATTTGACATGACCTGGACGACGGGTTGATGAGATCATTGGGGTTCACCCTCTGACGCCCTGGCTGACAGGACCGGCCCATGTTTAGAGAAGAAGGAGAACTCCTGAGCACTGCTCATTTACACTGATTAAAGCTGAAAACTCACAGATTCAAATCAATTCAAAATCAAGATTGAGGAAGTCTGTCTGTCCTTACACTGCACAAACACAAAGCAACGTCAAATATATGAGCAGCTAAGCATGTTTTTATAGAAACAGTGAAAAATGTGTGACAATATATTTGTTTTCATATCTTTTTCATCATCATCCATTCATTCATCATAAGCACTCTGTCCTCCTCAGGATCGCCGGGAATCTTTTTCAAAATACATTTTTTTCTCTGATTTTTGAGAACTAATTAATTAAAAAATGTACCTGATTTTTTCCCTCAACACTTGGGAGGATCAGATACACCACTGGACAACAGAAGTCTCAATCCTTTCTGTCACTGGCTTTCTGTCCACACAGATGGTTGAGTATTATTACAATTTAACAGTTCTGTTTTCTATGTGAATATATAGTAAAGTGTAATTTATTCCTGTGATCAAAGCTGAATTTTCAGCATCATTACTCCAGTCTTCAGTGTCACATGATCCTTCAAAAATCAATCTAATAGGATGATTTGATGCTCAAGAAACATTTATGATTATTATAATCAATGTCTAAAACAATAAAGCTCAAAAGATTATTAATCTTTCATAATGTAAAACTATTTACTGTCAGTTTTGATCTATTTGATGCATTCTTGCTGAATAAAAGTGTTTATATATATTTATTAACCCTTATCACAGTGGCACCAAAACACTTAAATAGTCCTAAAGCTTGCATTTTAAACTTCTGACATTAATACATTCATTTTAAACCTTAATTCAACAGCAGTATCCAATGCAAGGCCACATTCATCGGTAAGATCAAAGAGAGTTGTTATGAGAATTAGCTTGAGAAAAAAATGTCATAGGTTTTTTCTCCTGACAATAATGACAAACCACAGTAATGACACAAATGTGAGCTCAACATGTCTGTTTCCCTGTCTGACACTGAATCCTGACTGGGAAAAGTGCATTGTAATAAAAGTCGCATTCGTACACATTTACGTCGCATGAAGGGTGATTCAACAGATCTGCTATTGTCTGCTGTGATTAACTATGATAAACTACTATAAAAATGCGTTTTAAACTGCCATTTAGATTGCTAGGAAGTTCCAACTTTTGAAGTCAGAAGTCATTAACAATACACAAAAATGCACAAACCCTGAACGGTAACACTAGCCATGTTTCCACTCACGTATTTTAATGCAAATCTTGGGGTATCGAATAAAAAATAAAAATAAAACATTGGATGGAAATGCCAAGATGTGCATACATACAAAAACAGCATTAAAGCAGCACTCAGTAGCTTTGGGACTTCTTCGCTGTATTCTCGCTTTTTGCTGGCAGGTTTCTCTCTAGTGCTCCCCCCACAGCTTCGGAATAGATATTTGACAACACTGTTGTAAAAACTCGTTGTTGATTCTCAGACACCAGAGGCTAGTAGATCAACGACATCAAAGCAGACGGGACATTCTTTAAAACGTCTTCTTCATTCGGGTTCGGACAGCGTGAGGGAGCGCAATAATGACAGCATTTTAGCAGATTTCTTTTGGCCGTAAAGCAATTGTTTACATCGCGAGACCTGATATCACGCGAGACTCCCTGACGCAGCGGCCGGCGGCCCGCCGGCTCAAAGTTGCAAGTGCGTATTTTCCGCTCATGGGCACCAGGGGGGTGCGAAACGACCACCATTCAACCCGAAATAAGTAATATAACCATTCCAATGACTCCGAAGCTGTTCAGTTAAGGTAAAAAAAGTTACTTAGTTCACCTTTAAAAAGCATTAAACAAAAGCATTAAAAATGTATGCACTCAATTGAGACAGATCATTTTTAATCCGATAAGAAGACATAAACTACGATGGAAACGCATTTACTGAATAAATCCCTCGATGTGCAACAAAAACCTCAACAGAGGCTGTGATTGGATAACTGGACAAACCAGTTTCACTGCACAGCATCTCAAATGTTGGTTTGGTGTTTCTGAAACGCCAGTGTGTGATCAGAATGATTGGGTTTAATTCCCTCCAGAAGCGTCTCACACGATTGTGTTCCCAAACGCCAGGTGTCCCGAACGCAAGACAACATGACAGCATTTATTCAAAGAGAAAAAAGAGCCACAGTTTCTTCCCTGATTGCAGCAACTTCCTTTTTGTCCTACAGATATTTTAGCACAAATTTCCTAGGAAGAGACTATTTTGTTCTTCTGAACATGAATGGAATCATTATATGCCAATTTTTTTGTGTGTATTCCAATTTTGGAATAAGTTAGATTCACAACTTTGGATGGAAACTAGTCTGTAACCGTGCAGACTAACTCTGGAAGAAAATCCAGAGTTTCCCACTCACAGTGGGTTAAATCATCAAAGAAAAGCAAAAGACAACTCAAATGCTGATCAACAAGTTTTCCTTTTTTTAATTCAGAAGGGCCAGAATCCGATTTTGCCAAATCATTTTCAATAATCATAACTTGAAATGTTTAAATGTCAGTTATTTCCCCTTAAACCCTCAGTCCGGAGGTCGACAGGAAGAGCTTACGCAGCTTTTATTAGCACATCAATCCCACAAGGCCTCCTCTTCACATTCATCTGTTCCCTGGAGCTCTTGAAGGGTTCACATTCCCTCCTTCCCTCTGTGCGACGAGCTCTGTTGGTGAGAAATTCCTCCGTAAGGATTGTTTCCGTCCTGCTCCGAACGGCACTCAGACGAGACCTCTGAGACACTGACCCAGCTTACTGTTGAGGAACTCTGATGTTTGCACTGGATTCTCCAACCTCCTTCCTAAAGCCTCATAACAGTCAGTGGCCCAAACAGTGATCTCTGGGACCATCTAACCAGCTAGCAAAGGTTAAAATGGACAGAGGTTTTAAACTAATATCTCCCCTTGATCAACACAAATGGGTTACTTTGCAACGATTCTCATGTGTGGCATTTAGACAGAATGGTATGCAATTGTAGTAAAGTGCAACAGCACGGAAGCACACAAGCTGTGTTGGAGTTTTGGAGACTGTGTTTTGATTTGAGCAGGTCTGCGGGGAGCTTCAGGTGATGTGAATGTGAATGGGAACTCTAGAAGCTTAACTACAGACCCACGACAGAGCGGCTCGACTGGAGGTCACTAAGCTCTCGGATAAAACCCTGAGTCACGGCGGTTTGTCGACCCAGACTGAACCAGTGCTGAGAACTGAGCGCAAACCACAAACTGAATCAGTAACTTCAACCAAGAACACACACACACACACACACACACACACACACACACACACACACACACACACACACACACACACACACTAGACATCTGCATGAGTCACCGGTGAAGTCTTCACACTAATACTCCAGACAGTTACTTATCTGCTAGAGAACCATTTCACTCCAGACTTTGTTGAAATTGTTGTATCTGCTAATCATACATTACCAGACTAATATAACAAGTTGGACAACACTTTTGATGTCTTTTCCTGTTTGACACTAATACTTAAATGCTTTTGAAAGAAGGTCAGGCAACACAAATAGAATAACACACACACACACACACACACACACACACACACACACAAACACAAACACACTGTGCTACAAAATCATGAGTACTTTCCTAAATGAGGATACCATATTATAGAATATATAAATGCATTAATTTCAATGCAAAAATGTATATACTAAAGTAAAAAAAAGTCCCTGATGGGTAGATATTTGTGAGGTGTTGCATGATCTGGCTCAATCTTCTGAATGTGAAAGTCCAGACTTCGCTGCACATTTGTGTGGTTGGCGGGCGTTTGATGATGTTCCTCCTCTACAGGTGGGATCAATCCACCGGCACAGCGCTTTATCTGGAAGGACTGGAATATCCTCATTCAGTAAGTCCACAAGGTGTTTCACTTAACTCGAAACCAGAAGCCGATAAGAGCAAGATAATGGCCACATCTTCAAACATAGACAAAAGCCAAGAAAGATACACAAGGAACTGTGCAACGGCAATTATGGGTTGTAAAAGTGAAGGCTGAAATTGACTGCTTCTTTATGACTGGAAAATCACATTCTTACAGGGGGAAAATCCTTGTTTTATAACAGGTTTAAATTATTAAACAATGAGGCACAGACAGTTATATTCTATAAGCTTGTAAAAATAAACAGAAGAGGTGTTACATGAAAAGTTTTGTTCAGAACTTTTAGCTTCTATTGCTCTTACTGAGGGTTGGAGATTCGCAAGGATGGAAATGTAAGTGACCACAAAATGAAATTCAGTGCGTCTGTTCCATCTGAATAGCGGTTACATGCGGTTGATGGTTTTTATGACATAAAACACTTCACGAGGTCATTGTTAGTGTACTAAAAAGCTCATTTGTGAAGTAATTACTTGAGTAGTTTGTCAGCAAACAACTTATTTACACTCTTGTTTGAGTCACATTATTTCTCAGTGCCTTTACTTGAGCTCAAGTTATCTTGAAGAGTGCACAATTTTGCCAGATTTGGTGGGGTTGTCAGGGAAGTGTGAAAAAACATTGTGGGATCATTTGAGCCGTGCCTTCTGAAGGTGCCAGGCCCGTGATAAGTCTTGTTCAAACGTTAGCTTCTGTGTCAACACTCAACCCGTGTCGCCGCGCTCTGATCTGGCCGTGCAAACATTCGGAGACAGTCGTCCGTATGGAGTGGCTTTCTGACAGTGTGCCGACACCCTGGGCGGGGAAACCTGGAGAGCGATCCCTGTCCGGTCCTCAGTCCAGGTGTGTCCAGCCTGGCAGGCTTGTGGAAGCTGGCACTTCTGAGGGGAAAGTAGCGGACAGGTGCAAAGTCATTTCTCACAAGTCTAGGCCACAGACTCCATCATCTTTCCATTCCTTCCTTCATGTTTCCTCTTGTTTTTTTCTGTTTCTCCTAGAGAAAAGGTCTGCCCGTCCATGCAGAAAGGAGTTCCTCAAACTCTTCACTGAGCCTCGTCTAGATAGGAGCCAAATATGCTTCTACTTTCACTAAATGCAGCAATATCTAGAAGGTGTGGAAAAGCAATATCTAGAACCCTGTCTACTAAGGCAACACAGATGGATTCAGCCGTGAACCGAGTCTAGACCCTGTTGGAAGAGCCCTAATCCAACAGAGATCCATACTTCTGGAGGCAGGAGCTAGTTGTGTCTCCATTCATGTCGAGTTCACGAATCAGAATTGCTCTTCGAATCAGTTCTTTTCAGTGAACTGGTTGGATCATTAGGTCACGACTCGACTCTTGAAATGAGCCAAGAACCCGGAGTGGTTATCCATAAAGCAGGTTATGTGACATACCTGGGTAAGTTTACTCAGAGTAAACATCAGATAACATCAACTTTCAGTTACAAAAAGGAAGGTAACTTTTAGGGTATGCAAGTTGAAGTGTTATTCTGGTGCAACTTCACAAAATCACCAAGGTGCATGGAAGGAAAAAACAAGTGTATTTTTGAAGAATACCAGCAACACAGCACACAGGCCTTCATCAGGGCTAAAATATTGCAGGTACACAAAGACTCTTTGCGATACAAGCATAGACAAAATTCAAATTTTCAAATAACCATTAAGAAAGTCAGATGGCATCCCTGACAGGCTATATTAGTAGCCATATAGCAACTTACTCTGAACACAACCTGCTCCGGAGCAGCTCATGTCTTAGAGTTAGTTTGTTTCAGGACGTTTTTACACTGGCAGTTTAGTTTGGATTTGGGGCACGGTTCACATGAAAACATGCTAATGTGAAAGCTGTTATGTGGACCAAGGAGCGCACTGAGGTACTGAACCAGACACTACCTTCGATTCGGTTCGGTTGCACTCGATCTCTGCCACAATTCACATGAATGTAAAGGCAACACGGGTGCACACTTGTTCAGGAAGTGACCTGCGCATGCGTTTTAGCCGATTATGATGTATTTAGTTCAATAAAACACATGTATGGGATTATAGTGTGAATGATTTACCTTGGATACGAGCGAGAGTGAGCCTGCAGTGTATTCGCTCATAGCGAGTGCAATCAGAGCGGTAAATGAATGTCAATCCACTGTCTCCTCTAAAGAGTCGGTTTACCAGCAGCAGAAATAGCCTTCATGCGACACACATACAGTGTTGTTTACTCTGCTGCACATAATAGCAACAAATGAATAAAAAACTCAATATAATGACCCAGATTCTGTTTTCTATCGTGTTTGTGATGACTTAAGATGCACACAAACGCACCAGGGTTCGGCAGAATTAAGTTGAGTGTGAAACCAGACCAATGCTGCGAGGGAACCGGGAACAATCGCGCTCGGGCTCGACAGCAAACCAGCCCAGTGTGAAACCAGACCAATGCTGCGAGGGAACCGGGAACAATCGCGCTCGGGCTCGACAGCAAACCAGCCCAGTGTGAAACCAGACCAATGCTGCGAGGGAACCGGGAACAATCGCGCTCGGGCTCGACAGCAAACCAGCCCAGTGTGAAACCAGACCAATGCTGCGAGGGAACCAGGAACAATTGCGCTCAACCTCGGATCACAGCAAACCAGCCCAGTGTGAAACCAGACCAATGCTGCGAGGGAACCGGGAACAATCGCGCTCGGGCTCGACAGCAAACCAGCCCAGTGTGAAACCAGACCAATGCTGCGAGGGAACCAGGAACAATTGCGCTCAGCCTCGGATCACAGCAAACCAGCCCAGTGTGAAACCAGACCAACGCTGCAAGGGAACCGGGAACAATCGCGCTCGGCTCGACAGCAAACAAGCCCAGTGTGAAACCAGACCAATGCTGCGAGGGAACCGGGAACAATCGCGCTCGGGCTCGACAGCAAACCAGCCCAGTGTGAAACCAGACCAATGCTGCGGGGGAACTGGGAACAATCGCGCTCGGGCTCGACAGCAAACCAGCCCAGTGTGAAACCAGACCAAAGCTGCGGGGGAACCGGGAACAATCGCGCTCGGGCTCGACAGCAAACCAGCCCAGTGTGAAACCAGACCAATGCTGCGGGGGAACCGGGAACAATCGTGCTCGGGCTCGGACCACAGCAAAATTACAGATTTCACACAATATTATGTTCTCTTTATAATATTTTATTCTCTTCTCACACATTGTAAACTTGCTTTCAAAAAGGTTTTTGAATGAAAGTGGGACATTTTCTATATAATGTATTTTTATAATAAAATGCATATGTGATGCATCTCACAACAAATGTGGAAGTAAAACAGCTAAACAATTTATTTTACTTATACAGCCATATTATCTTTAAAAGTACAGACTGTTTTTGGGGTCAATCCATCTTTTTTATTAAGCATCAAACAAATGATATTAGTCTTATTCAAAGTAATACAAATCTGATTAAAGGATAGAAAAGATAACAAAACCGCCCACTAGGTGGTGATATGCTATACGAATGTAAATCACGCTTCTAGAGACCGTTTCCATGTTCACTCCTGGATTTGCCGTTCGATTGAGAATCTGTGTGTCCGTTAACTCTGAGTTTCATACTCCGGGTTGACTGAACTCGACCCAGACCGCGGAGGATAAATGTGAGGGTAAGTTAACCTTACTTTCTGGAATACACCCCCGGAGTAATATGATGCTGGAGCAACTGAGGTCTAGGTTCGCCTCTGTAATAAACTGCTCTGACTAGTTTGCAAATCAGGCTGAATGATCCTGTCCAAACAGTTCTGGAGTAACAGTAAACTGAACTGAGATCCACAGGTTTGCAAGTACGCAGTCCTCGGGATCACTGAACCGTATTTCGGACACGAATCCAGAGAGCCTTGACGCTAGATTTCCGCAGTGAAACCATTACGCGATGATGTAAGAAGAACTACTCAATTGTTTTGAAGAATTGGTTTGTAAATTAATTAAGTCAAAATCCAGTACTATGCAGTTCTGCTTTGCTAATCATTGTACCCTGGAGATCTGAATGGAGATAAAGCACTGAATGGAGATCCACACACGATCATGATTCAGACTGGTGTGTTGGGACAACCGTTTTACAACAGGGGAGCATTAATATGACCATTGGAGTGTCTCGCTGTTTGAAAACATCACTTAAGGTCGTCCGCAAACATTGCATTATAAAAGTACATGGAGGAACAATACAAGCATGAACGCTATACTTCACACACACACACACACACACACACACACACACACACACTGACAGCCACAGAATCTGCAAGCGTGAACAGGAGTGGGGGACATGATTTAGCAGTTGACTTTCACTGTTTGTCTCCCAGTTTTTAACACTGGGGCTCGAAATAAAGCTGAGAAGTTTCCCAGCACTACAGTGTGTGTGAGTAACGGTGCTTGAGTGAGGAGGAACCCACCGGCTGATCCCACTCAAACACCCACGCCAAAACTCAACCGCTACTTAATACTGAACAATATTACTGTTTTTACTGTATCTGATCATATAAATGACGTCTTTGAAATAAATGCATCTAGGTGAGAGTAAGAGACTTACAAAAACACACACAAATTGTATATACAGATACCAAACTTTTGAACGGTAGTGTAGATGATTTGCCCATTTTATAATCGGTGAAAAAGTCGGCTTTTCTCATCAGGTAATTGTGGTAATTTGGCGATACAGAGAGAGGGCAGACACACATCTGTGATCTATTAAACATGATATTTCAGGTAGCTCATGAGGAACACATGTGTAGCCCACGTTCTGCCCAAAATTACATTTCCACAACATTACTTGCACAAATAAACACAGAGAGACAGAGAGTAACTGAGCAATTTCTGTTTTACCCTACTACCACAGATTTATTATATTGTTGTTGCTGTTGTACTGTTGATTTGAACTTATAGACTGAAAATACTGAGATCATTTCAATGAAAGCAATTCATAATGAGTAAAGAATTGAAACAGACAGACACATGTTCATGGACTGTGAGTGAAAGCTGATGTTTTTAACTGTTTTTTAAATGCAAAAGACTGAAATATAGGCCACATAAGCAATGCGGAATACAAAGTCAAAGTAAAAACAAGTAAACAAAAATGCAGAAATAAAATAAAACAATACAATCATGGAATAAATAAACTGTACAGTTAATATACATAATCTTTGTTTGTTCTTTTTAAATACATGAGATAAGAGATTTTAACTTCAATAAAAACATTCACTTGTAAATGTTTTATATTTACTTATTTGTATTCAATGCAACAAATTAGCATAAAGAATACTAATATATGCATTTAAAGTAAAGTTTGCAAGGGGTGGTTTAAAGTCCCCTCAATAATCAAATTAAAATAAAAGTGTTTTTATAAAAATAAAGTACTGGTGTTTAGTATTGAGAGATTCTACAATGCACTTTTTTTTTTTATTACTGTGTATGTTAGAGACATTCCTTTACAGTCTTGTCTAAAAAAAAGCCATTGAACATTTCCATCATTTACGCACAAGATAACATGTGACAACAAGCCCAAACAAAGCTGTTTTGGTGTTTGTAGATGCAAAGCCTA
Source organism: Leuciscus leuciscus (assembly GCF_965113295.1). Taxonomy (NCBI): domain Eukaryota; kingdom Metazoa; phylum Chordata; class Actinopteri; order Cypriniformes; family Leuciscidae; genus Leuciscus; species Leuciscus leuciscus. The sequence goes on along the minus strand of NC_138725.1, from coordinate 79,840,286 downwards.
TTACATTTTTGCAGAGGTGCTCGAGCTCCCGTGATTACTGTGCTGTGTTGAGATTTCAACAAAAAAAACATTGTGATCATGATAAAAGCCATTTTCAGCGAAGTTCATAGTTTGATTTGAAGTAAAGAGTCCAGCACATGTTTGTAGGCTGTGCTACTGAATGAATGAAGGAAGGTTTGAGTCCCTGAACTCCTGTCGCCCCCTATCGGTCACACAGCGAACAAACTGTGACTGCTATTCATTCAACACACACACACACACACACACACACACACACACACACACACACACACACACACACACACACACACACACACACACACTCAAAGTTATGAATTCATTTGGCATTTAGATGTACCAAATGGAGAACTGCAGAAAACTGACTTCAGATGGAAAACAGAATCTCGAGTGATTTTGCGCTTCAGGTGAAGTTTATACTTTCGACATAATAAAAGAAACATAAAAGCACATTAGGCTATATATATACTACTATACTACATAAATGTGCAGTTTGTTATTTGTACCAGCTGGCCGAAATTAGTTTCTTTAGTGTATAGACAAGTAGTTTTAGTTTTGAATAAAACCAGTTCACTTAGCTTTAACCACATATATCTAAGTTTATGCATTCTCATAGTGTAGAAATACTCAAGAAAGCAGGAAAGCAGCAGGTAGTTGTAGAGTTTATATTTTCAATCTAGAGTGTAGTGTTGATGTTCGTTTTTAACTTTTTTTCTTATTCTCTGAGTCTTAGTTTTGATGTATGTATGTATGTGTGTGTGTGTGTGTGTGTGTGTGTGTGTGTGTGTGTGTGTGTGTGTGTGTGTGTGTGTGTGTGTGTGTGTGTGTGTGTGTGTGTGTGTGTGTGTGTGTGAGAGAGAGAGAGAGAGAGAGAGAGAGAGATCGTGTTCTGCTCCGCCTCCATTCATCCATATATAAGTGATGTGATTTGGAGAGAGAGGGAGCAGAACCTCTCCATATCTCGACACACTAACACACACTCAGGCAGGATTTGTCGTCCTCATCTCAGTGATATATGTCGTGTGCTGCATGTGTTTGTTTTCCCACGAGCCGCAGATCTGAGCAGTTCTGAGGAACTTTGGACACTTTTGCGCAGGAGCGCGCGCGCGTTCAACACACTCGTCTGAACTCCTGCAGGAGGATTTTACCGCTGCACGACAGTTTTCTTCACTCTTCTGCATGAATCTCTTCGACTCCTACCTGAAAATGAGCGACGAGCAGGACAAGAGTCTGTCCGACGCGCCCAGCCCGAGCATGTCCGAGGACTCGGCCGGGTCTCCGTGTCCCTCCGGCTCGGGCTCGGACAGCGAGAGCACCCGCGCGGAGCAGCACCTGAGAGAGTTTAAGAAGGACGAGGAGGACAAGTTCCCCGTGTGCATCAGAGACGCGGTGTCTCAGGTTCTGAAGGGGTACGACTGGACCCTGGTGCCCATGCCTGTCCGAGTCAACGGCTCCAGCAAGAGCAAACCGCACGTCAAGAGACCCATGAACGCGTTCATGGTGTGGGCTCAAGCCGCGCGCAGGAAGCTGGCGGACCAGTATCCGCACCTCCACAACGCCGAGCTCAGCAAAACACTCGGGAAGCTCTGGAGGTAACAGCTGCAGTTTACTTCATTTCGTTGTATTGCATTTATTTATGTTTTATTTGATTTCAGAAAAGTCCGAAATCCAGAAGTCAGAACAATAGCCCAGGCAAACTCTGGAAAACTTTGCGTTTGCATTGTAAATATTAGATTAACTAAATAATGCTAATAAACCACTTCTCAAGCGTGAGAAAAGGTAAATGCATAGGATAGTTTAACTGTAAATAGGCAAACTAACCCTTACTTTTACATGCACATTAGGGTAGAAAAAGTTCAAATGTGTTGACGGGAAAAATCTTTGGTTTTAAGAAATTGTCAATGTTGTTCTGGATATAAAATGGCTTCATTTTCGAGTTTTAGGGTTTATTTCAGTAAAGCTAAATATTATTTAGTAAAAAATAAATAGTCATTTAAAGAACACTTAGTTTTTTTATTGTTAACTGGAGAAGGTAAATCTGATTATTGATCATTTTAATGGATGTTTGCAGACTACTGAATGAGGGAGAGAAGCGTCCGTTTGTGGAGGAGGCCGAGCGTCTCAGGGTCCAGCACAAGAAAGACCACCCCGACTACAAGTACCAGCCCAGGCGAAGAAAATCAGTGAAGAACGGCCAGACCGACGGCGAGGACGGCGAGCAGACGCACATCTCTCCCAATGCCATATTCAAAGCCCTGCAGCAGGCCGACTCCCCGGCGTCCAGCATGGGCGAAGTGCATTCCCCGGCAGACCACTCAGGTACTTCAACTTCTTAATCGCCTCAACTACTGGATTCTTTTTTAAAGTTTTCTGTTTTTGCAGTTAAAACGGTGTCGTGTTAGTGGCCCCTAAGATAATAACTAATGATCTTTGCAACGGAAGTGAATCAATCAGAAACTAACTTTAGCTGGACAATAACTTTATTCTAGAGCTGCTGTAAAGCCTAAACAATCTCTGTTACTTTAATTTCCTATTATCTCTGAAAAGCTGCTTTGAAACAATCTATACAGTTAAAAGCGCTGTATAAATGAAGGTGACTTGACTTGACTGGAGTCTTGTACTCTTGCAAACTACAGCAGCTTATGTAACGCCTGCAGGGAAACTCATAAATCTTATCTGGCCTTCTTAACGTCGCTGTGTATCTTTATCAGCTTTCTGGTTGCGTCAGCAACATAATGTGTGCCAGGTACTACATTTCTTTTTTTTATAATTTCTTCTTGTCTCCGTTTTGAAAAGCAGGTCAGTCCCAAGGTCCCCCCACGCCTCCCACAACCCCCAAAACAGATGTGCCGCCCAGCAAAGCGGACCTGAAGCGCGAAGGCCGTCCGCTGCAGGAGGGCATCGACTTCGGCGCCGTAGACATCGGCGAGCTGAGCAGCGACGTCATCTCCAACATGGAGCCGTTCGACGTCAACGAGTTCGACCAGTACCTGCCTCCTCATGGACACCCCGGGGTCCCGGTCTCCAACAGTGGCCAGGCGTACTCCTCCGGCTACGGGCTCGGCTCTCAGGCCGGATCGGCTCACGCCTGGATGTCCAAGCACTCGCTGAGTGGCGAGCCACCCCAGCAAAGGACTCAGATCAAGACGGAGCAGCTGAGTCCCGGCCACTACAGCGAGGGATCCCCACAGCACGCCAGCTACGCCACCTTCAACCTGCAGCACTACAGCTCGCCCTACCCCTCCACCGCCCGCCCGCAGTACGAGTACGAGCACCAGAGCCCCGCTAGCTCCTACTACAGCCAGTACCCTGCCTTCAGCTACATGAGCCCCAGCCAGAGGCCCATCTACACCCCCATCGCGGACACGGCGGGCGTCCCGTCGGTGCCTCCACCACACAGCCCTCAGCACTGGGAGCAGCAGCAACCAGTCTACACCCAGCTGTCCCGGCCCTGAGACCCTCCTGAGACCCTCCTGAGACTCTCCTGAGACCCTCCTGAGATCCTCCTGAGACTCTCCTGAGACCCTCGCTCGAAATCCTGGAGATCTTTCAAAGAACTCAAACTCACGGAATGGCTCCCGACTGTGCCTTTTTTACATTGCTTGGAGTTGTGATTATATTTTTCTAGATATAATGAAGAGAAATCCTCTGTGAGGACAGATCAAGATAATTATTTTAGTATGTACTGTGTATGTGTTTTTTTCCTTCTCAGTTTTGTTGGATTGGGGGATTTATACGCAGCTGTCTGTGACCTCCTTCACTGATGATATTTTTGTAAAGACTCCTTTTGCCTGATATTTTCCTCTGTATATATTTGTGAGGGGTTCTTAAAACTTTGGGCAGAGTACGTGCAAGTTAGCCGGGGAAAGATGTACAGTCTGAACTCGAACGCTTCTAGAGTCCGTGCCTAAGCGTGTTTGCCATATTTGAGCTGGTGTTTCCGTGAAAACTGCCTTCATCCATCTGTGCCTATAGAGATCGTGGAGGAGAAACAGGAAGTGCCCTTTGACCTGAGGCTCCTCCGTAGCTCCCCATTGGTCAGATTGACATTCCTTCAGATGCCATGGAGTCTTAACCTCTTTAATTTATTCATTAGTGTTCGTTTGACTTGAAAGTAATACTATCATGTACTTCGGCTTTGTACGACTAATTTGTGATAAAATGTTTCCAGAGATGATTATGATTTAGTTGTAGTGCAAACTTTAACCATCTCATTTATTTATCATTTGTTAATGTTTCCATTTTTTTTTTTTTTTTTTAATGTTCTTTTTGATAATCTAGTTGAGAGCCGATCATAATTGTGAGACTTGATCAAACCTGTCATAGAAACAACTGGAACTTCTGCAGGCTGTCGGCTACAACATCTCTATGAAAACACCAGCATTTCTTTCTTTCCCTTGTTCTTTATGTCATTCAAATAAACTGTAAAACATGCCACCGTCTTAAAAGAAGCTTATCTTTTGTATCATTATTTGCAATAAAAAGAAAGATATAGAAAATATCCTTTGTTTTAGAATGTCTTTTTCAAGCTTGATGTCTTTTTGTGGGATGTTTATTACATTAACACACCACTATAACACAGCGATCTACTCATCCAACATTAAAGAGGAAGAAAATTCAGTAGACATGCAATGAATTCAGCTTTTATTAACATAAAACATGATGTGGAATGGCGTCTGTAAAGTATAAGAGAGATGATAAAGCTACAGCTGATAAAGCGATCAGACTTTCACTACTCATCTTTCATCAGGAGGAACACAGGAACTCCAGCGTTCGGCTGTACAAACAGCAGTGACTTCATCAGTCATCAGGAGATCAGTGAAGCGACACTGTGTCCTAGATAATTAAACAACAGCGAGAAAACACATCTATAAACCGCAGAACAATATTTCTGATGACAGAAATGGTCAAGAAAATGAGTGCACGATAGACACAGCTGGACTCTTGGCTTTAACTTGTTCTGAAAGGCCGCTTTAGGGAGACTATGGCTGCATCTGCACTGCAGGTCTTGATGCACAGTCGTGATTTGTTGACTATATCAGATTTATTTGATGCTTACATCTTCTAGTAGTGACCCATATCCAATATCTGCATTTACACTGTACACCGGTCGAAACAACCCCAAGGTAGACGTACTGACCCGGAAAAGCATTGGTCTCTGAAGGCGCATTGACGGGGAATATCCGATCCGTCCGCTTAAATGCACATCTCCCAGTCATATCAGATTTATCTCCAGGCCTAAAACCGACCAGAGAATACCTGAATCCAGGGCTTATAGGTTTGTTGGTCATATCCGATCTGAATGTAGTGTATGTGGCCTACAATATTCTTGGAGTTTGCCTCCATCAGTGTAAGTTCATCGGTTAAACTTTGGATTAACAGCATGAATGAAAGCGCTAATGTATTTGTGCAAAATGGTTTTATACCAAGCATTTTACATCAAAAATGGCAAAAAAAAGGAAACAAAATGTTTTTATTTTAAAACAAGTAGAAACAAATCAGCTAAAGTGGCAATTCAAAAACATAACAGTGTGTGCATTTTGTTTTAAATCTAAATCTGAGAAAACATCTTTTTGGTATATCCCCATTTATTAAAATTATATGTATATCAAATCTTTAATATATATATATATATATATTTTTTTTTTTTTTGTGTGTGTGTTTGTGTGTCAAATGAAACAAAACTGGTGTAATTTAACCTGCATTCATTTGTGTCCAAATCAAATCTTAACTGGAAGTGAAATGTCAGAAGTGAACTGTGTTTGACTGTCAGCTCAGGCTGAGGCTCACGTATGATAGTGATTTCACTCAAATGCTGTAACACAGCAAGTTTAACCAATTCAGTTTAAGCCACTGTCCAGTCTGCTATATTTCACAACTGTAATAAAGATTTAGGAAGTGCATTTGCCTGCAGTGGCAGCGAAGCGTTTGATGGAATGGGAATGTCCGATCAGAGAGACAGGAAAGGATCCCAGTGTTTCCCAGAGGGACTCATCATTATTCCACACACACACACACACACACACACACACACACATCGGCCCTATGGGTGGTCCCTCGGACTGAACACACTCCACTGATGAACCACAAAACACTGGAGAAATCATTACCACAGCGGAATATTAACATCTTAAGATCTCGAGATTTAGTATCCAGACTGATGAATCTATTGAAGACAAACTTATCAGGAACTCTGGAATTATAGCAGTCATTACATATGGCATGAAACAGAAGTTGCAGTCGTCTCTCACTGTGACGGATATCAGGGAAACAATGCAGCAGTGCAGATCAAATGTGGGCGGGGCTTGATTGTGTCTGTCGGGAACTGATTGGATTGCTGATTGGTTTGCTATTGGTGGATCTCATGTGAGTGACAGGTTATAGCCCCGCCCTCGTCATCAGAGAAGTTAAGTAAAGTCTCCTTTATTTATACAGCGCTTTTTACAACATTACTCATTGTATACACATGTCTGAGTTACAGAAAGCAAGAATTACAGCAACGACATACAGCCATTCCCACATATTTATTTCATACGGATTTATATTTTTGTTTAAAGCTCATTAATGTTGAAAATCCCAATCAAAAGACAGTAAAAGTAAACTAACTCACTGAACCAATATATGAATGTGTAGAGCCTTATCCTGTCATAAACCCCTGGTTTCACAGGCGAGGCTTGAGTCTAGTCCCAGACTAACATGCATGTCTGAAAACAACTTGCACTGAGATATCATAGTTCAGTGAAGACATTTAATAAACATGCCTTAGAAAACACATAACTGGTGTGCATCTCGAGACAAACAAATGCCTAATCCTGGCTTCATCTAAACCCTGTCTGTCAAACCAGACCCTTAACGGTCAATGACTGCATGTTCATAGCATTTTAATGAAATATTAATAACGTTATTAATAAAGATAATATTAAATGAATTATAAAAGATATAGTAATACTTGGAATTACAATTTCACGTTCAAATATTAAGTTATTTGGTTCTCTGATGTTTGTACATGATATGCAAGGAAACATAAAATATTGAATCTTTTTCAGTAAGTGTTTTATATTTATTGTTTTAATTTAAAATAATTAATTATTTTTAAAAAAGTGTAATTATTTAGTGATATATTGAGAAATGATATTATTATTACTATTATTACTATTATTATTATTAGTAGTAGTAGTTGTTGTTATACCAATTACTAAAAAAAAACTCTCTTGTAAGAGATTTTCTCTTGTAAATTACAATTGTAATTTATTTTAAATCTCTTTTTAATGTAATTATTTAAAATAAATGTAATGTTTTAATATTAATATGTATGTCTTAAATTCTTCACTAATACAAATGTTCGAACCCTCAAGCTTTTAACATTTCACATCGTAAAGCTTCTATTTTGGCTGAAACGCTTCAAACTTGATGAAGTGAATATGCA
>NC_138725.1:79735342-79827842 GCF_965113295.1 Leuciscus leuciscus | reverse complement strand
GCTGCCAGACGACACCACTGGACTCGCCATCTCTCTTCTGTCTGTGTCGCTCTCCTTTCTGCAACGTGAGCCGATTTTTGTTGCTCTCCTGTGAAATTCCAGCCAAAGAGTGAATGTGAACCCTGACATTAAAGACATTACTAGAGGAAAAGCTTAGAAGAGCTCTGAGAAAAATGAGAAATAGCCCTCAGATGCCATGTCTGTAGTTTATAGTGAAACATCTCGCAATAATTCGATCCCAAAAGATTCATTAAAAGTAGTTATTACTCCAGCATCTGGGGACATTTAATATTCAACAGTATTATTGATCCGCCTTACTTCAGGTGGACGATGACACAATTTTCTTCTAGAAACAAACTTTGTTGTACTTTGAAACTTTGATTTCGTTATCACTGTGAAGCTGTATTGTAAAAAGTGCTGTATAAATAAAGGGGACTTGACTTGAAGCAGTGCATTTGGCACAGAGATATCTTAAATGAAACTTTGGCAATGTTTAGCATGAGAATCCAACTCTTTCACAGTGTAAATAAGTCAGAATGCATGAAACTGCATTAGACATTCCCTTTAACTGACGTCAGAACAGTGTAGTGACTGTGCAACACCTGTGCTGATGCTGAGGTGGAGACGGGTACGGTTATGTGGCAACACTGAAATTATTAATTACAGCTGTAATTACATGCAGGGTATTATGAAATATAAATGTGTGTGTTTACACAATAAGTGCATTGTATCAATTGATTCATTTAATGTTAGTAGTTAAAGACACTTAGGATAAAGTCAAATAAAAAAGGATGTCTGGACAGATTACAGCAATGAGAATTTTGGGAGAACATGTTTTAATTGTCATGAAAAGAATTTCATAATTTAACGTAACGAAAAAAAAAAAAGTCTTAAAAAAGACTTTAATTCTTAATTAAAAAAAATGTGTTTTTCTTTAGATTTTGGGATGAAATGCGACCCAGGCATTGCTTTTGTCAAATTAGAATAGGAGTAGCGGAACACATTAATGTTTTTGTCATATGCTGTAATTACCTTAAGTTAATATATGAAGCTGTGTATCTATGAATATAAGTATGATGGTTGTGAGTGTGAATGTGAGGGACTGGATTGTACTGATTGTGATTTTATTACATTCAGTGTAAACAGTGATTGGTCGTGTTGAGGCTCTTTGTTAGAGACATATTCATGGAGAAATCAACACAAATGAGTGTAACAGCACGCATATAGAGACTCACAGAAGAAGTGTACTGAGGTAAAAATTCAATTTATTTATAACATATGATTTAGTTTAACATAACACAACCAAGGGAGCTGTATTGCTGAATATTATCACGATTAAAAATGTTACATTGAATTTATAGTTCAATAAACAAGTAGCCTAGTTAATATTAAGTTATTACTGAATGATTCCGCGTTTCTTGCGAATTGTTTGTATGAATGACTCAATGACTCACTAATTAAGACGGTCACTCGCCGCCACCTATTGGTAGTATTGCATTTTTTCTTATTTGTATATTCAAACATTTATTTAAAACATCAATCTAATAACATTCTTTATTGCAGTTGTAATTTTGCAGTGCAAATTATTTAATTTGATGGGTAACAGCCCTATAGTGTCTTATAACTGAATTTATTGATCAAATGTAAGAATTTGACATGAAAGATGATGCATACATTTAATAAGGTAATAAAAATTCTCTTTATAAAGATAAATAACACCCTGGGGTAAATATCACAAATATGAAGATTTAAGTATGTAAAATCTGAAAATATTGCTTCAGAATAAATATATTTACACAACCAAAAAATCCTGATAGGACCCAAGTTAATCGATATCAAATCAAATTGTGACATTTGTGTCAATGCCCATCCTTAGCGTACTTGAAGCAAATGTTGTCTTTTCCATTTTAGTTTTTATTGTAATTATTTTTTATTTTTTTTAGAGTGCACCGGATTGCTTCGTTTACATGTTAAAATCATCCCAAAAAAATCTACTGGGGGACAGTTTTGTTTTATGTTTGGATCTTTTTGAATAAACTACACTTGGGTTGTACAGACTTGCCTTCAGTGGATCCCTACGTTACATAATACAAGACCAACAACCATGAACCCAGCAGCTGCTCTCCTGTTCCTTCGTCAAGACAACCGGACGATAGAGGAATATGTGGAGGAATTTTGTGGACTCAGTCATCAGGTGGATTTTAATGACGTTGCTTTGAAAGTCATTTTCCGGGTGAATCTGAATGAGCCCATTCGCTCCCAGCTTCCTGGGGGAAAGATCCACTGGTCCTTGGCAGAATGCATAGACTATGCCTTGTTGTTAAGTGGCTCATCGTTTACTGTGGGTTTTGCGGATGAGGAGCCCTACAACCCCACAGTACCCGCCGAGTCTGAGCCTCTTCACATCAAGCCTGCCATGCCAGAGACTGTTCACGTCATGCCTGCTGTGCCTGTGTCCTCGGACAAGATGGCCGCCATGCCTGAGTCAGCTCTGGAAGATGCAGCGCTAGAAGATGCAGCTGATCGTAGTGGCCACAGCTATTGTGTGTGTGTGTGTGTGTGTGTGTGTGTGTGTGTGTGTGTGTGTGGGCAGCACACACATTCTCCCTGAACTGTCTGTTCCGCCCTGTCCCCCTGAACTGCTGATGCCACCCTGAAGGCTTCATAGCCTGCTAGGTCCGCCCACGCCATGCCACGACCCAGGCCCCCCCATGCCATGCCACGTCCCATGTCCTGTCCCCCTGCACGGGCCGGGGTTGTCCCAGCCTCCGTGGAAATATGGCCTGTGGAGAAAACTGTCTCTGTGACCATGAGAAATGTAGTAATATGGAGAACCGCAACAATGTGGTTAGTAGAAAACTAGTCGCTTTTCAGCAAAATTCTCCGTTTTGAATCAAAATATGTCATTTATGTTAAACGTGTAGGGGGGGTAATCGTGTATTAATCGTGTAATAATTGGGAATGTGTTAATTACACTGGAGTGCTCAAAATGTTGAAATCTTATTGCCCATTTATTTGAGTGTGCAGAAAAATACTCTAGAAAAATAGAATTATTAACAACCATTTCAAATTGTATTCACTGTTTTTTGTGTGACAATGTTGTGCACCAGATAACACCATAACAGTGTAAACATGCATTTAGTCCAACACACTAGATGCTCTAAGTACAGTTAACTTAAGTTTAGTTTAAATATTGCATTCACAAATTTGTCATAATGAGTTAAGTTTACATGCTTTTCTTAAAAATATTCAGTTATTACTTTTTACAGTGTAATTACATGCATGTATTTTGAGATTAGTAAGTACATGTAGTTGCTTAATATTACTCAGTTCTTAACTGTATAATTACACTGTAACAAGGACACCTTAAAACGTGTGTTTTCATTTTGGAATGAAATGCGACTCAGGCATTGTTTGTTGTCAGATTCACTTAACTCACAAGACCTCAATACTGAACATGTCTAAATGGTTCTATAGTGAAGATAACAAACGAGACAGGAGTCGCTGTTAACATGATTATATAGTTGGTGGTTTGGGTGAACGCATACGCAGCTGTACTTCCAGAGCATTTCTGACCCTGGGAAAACCAAGCCTGCTCCTGATTGATGAACAGTGCGAACACACTGAAATTCTCCTCTGGACGTGTCAACAAACACAGCCGTGCTGGGCTGGCTATGGACACGCTCATGTGCAAAGATCCAACGAGTCGCTCCAGCTTTCTGAAGCCCAGATCCCAGACCTGCAGTTCAGGACGGCTCACGGTTTCACTGCTGGAATCCCAACATTTGGCTGCCAGATTTCTGCCCTCAACCCTCGCAGATGTCTTCAAAACCCACTTTTATTTGTTGTACTACAAATCAGCATGCTAAAGTCTGGGTTTGGGTTATCAGTGCTCGCCTGTGACATCGAGGGCAAGCTAAACAAACAGCTGTCACTACTCTTTCCAGCCACTGTTAGCGAGGGAACGCATGAGACACGGGGAATAAGCAAAAACGATTTAATATTCAACAATAATATTGATCTGCCTGCATTGACACTATTATATAAGAACTGAGCTGGACGATGACATCACGGTTTACTCCAGAGCGACTCTCTCTATATATATAACCATCACTGAACTTACTTAAGCTGGACTGTGATTTCTTCTGGAAACAAGCTTTGTTGCATTATTGTCCTGTTATCTCTGTAAAGCTGCTGTGAAACACTCTGTGTTGTAAAAAGCGCTGTATAAATAAAGCTGACTTGACTTGACTTTGAGAAAGATCCAGCTTAGAAATCCACTTGTTTCATGTCAAATGTTTCTTCACTGTGTCACATGTGCACTTCAGGAACATCTGCGATGGTAAAACTCGCATTTCAAAGAGTTGGGAAACATTACCTGAATGTTTACAAGAGTTGTGGACCCGTGAGTCAGCGCCAAGCTGTTTTAAAGGCCGACCATGAGAACAGAGTCTGCAGTCCAGGAACACACTGCTGCATATCAATGACGCTTACTGAGGAATCAAGAGAGAGAGGGGGAGCAATGAAAGGAGAGGGGGAAAAACAAAACGCACGAATGGACGGCCCCTCGTGAAACAGGGCTGTGAAATATGACAGGCCGACAGAAAGGGAGGCAGGGCCGAGGGAGGCCATATTGTAACAATCTTATTCTGCGGTCATTAATCGTGTCCTGCTGTTCCTGCCTCCCCGGCAGTGTGTGCTGAGCGTATGTCAAACACATTTCCCCTCTCTCCCCAGGCACACACACACACTTCTCCAGTGCCTTTTCCCCTCATTCTCCTCGTCCACAAAGAGTTTGGGAGATTTTGAAAGGGTCGGACATGCCGTTCCCAGACCGCTCGCTCTCCAGCGCTTCCCTGTATGCTGATCTAGAACCAGCTTCCAAAATGTTAACCTTTAAAAGCCACACAACAATGGATTAGGTCAGCGCTAAAGGGGAAAGTTTGCTCCGCTTCCAGTTTATGCAGCCCATGGGAAACACTGACTCAATTCCAAGGTATATGACATTTGAAAAGTACAGATTTGAAGCTCTGCTCCTGTTAATGCGAGGGAAAACACAGCCTCCAGAATGGGTTAGAAACTGCTGAATCATTTCAAGAAGAGCAGCAGTTGAAAACCTTGAGTAAGTAAAAAGATCTTTAGTTTCAGTTCTGTGCAGTGTTGAATATTTCCCCCCCTCACGCTTTGAGAAAGCCCTTTCAGTTTTACACTTCTCACAAGACAAAAAACTCATACACATAGAATTGGTCTGTAGATCCTCAATTCATGAAACACAGGCACAATGAATGTCTGTGTACAAGCATTATGCTGTAAATAGTTGGTTTTAAGAATGATTCGCCCAGAAAGTCATTCTGCTTTTGTTTCATGAATGAGGCCCAGTGAGAATATGACTGGTGAATGTAGAGTTGTGTGTAATAATGGCTGAAGTGACTCTTTGAGGGTTGGCTGTGTTTGAGGCAGTGGTCACCCTCTGTGGAACTGAAACAACTGCTTTTGCCCTTCACGTGATGCAAACTGCCCCAGGATGAGGTTAGCTAAGCCAGCAGCCCTGCTTTAACACACAAGGCCTCTCATTTATCCACCACAGCCTTCGCTAGCGATCCAAGATGCCGTCGCTGTTTTCCTGGACTCGCCATTTGTCAAAGTGATTGACAGGTGACACCTCACGTTGTTGACGGACAGGTAAACACTTTCTCCGGCGGCACACAGAGAGAGTACATCTTGACTCAATTTGACACAAGTGTTTTCTGAGCTGCTGTTCAGTTTTACTACACACATCTCCAGGAACATGGGCAAGGATTCAACAGTACTGACGGCCCAAAAGAGGAACTGGAACCTTCCATCCATCCGCTCTGGACTGTTTTAATACCTTGCTAACTGCTGAACTTCAGTCAAACCAAACTCTAACGCTTTCTATTTACTGGCCATTTATTGATAAACAAATGAGAGAAATCTTAACACGCAATATGAGGAAAGGTAGAGCCATCTTTCAGTTAGAGCCATCTTTCAGTTAAAAGAGCCTCTCGAATTAGGGGCTAATTGTTTGGTGACTCTTTATTTCGATAGTCCACTTTACACATTCTACTAACTATAAGTAACTTGGCAACTACATGTCAACTATCAGTCATTAGAGCATTAGTAGACTGTCTGCTTAATATCTGCTAACACTTTATTTCGATGCTCCCAAACAGACATTCTACTGACTATAAGTAACTTGGCAACTACAAGTCAACTTATTCGCCTAACACCTAACCCTACGTAACAGTCTACTAATAATCGAATGAGAGTTAGTTGGCAATTTGTTTTGCCTGGTTTCTAAAATGGACCTCAGCCCAGAACAGGGGTGCAAAACTCCTGCAAAAAACCTGCAGAGTTCAGCTTCAACCCTGATTAAACACACCTGGTCCAGCTAATCAAGTCCTTCAGGTTTATCTGAAAACTACAGCTAACTAAACTCTCCAGGGCTGTGGCCCTTAAGCATGCATGTGCGTTAACTTTGTCAACCAGAAAATACATGTTTAACTCTGATTTGTATTAAGCAAATCTTATATTGTATCACAAATTTGTGGCAGATTTTTTTGCCGACTTGTTATTTTTTGTTAGATTTTGGCATATAGAAGTAGATAGGAGCTGTGTTGACTTTGACCTCTTGAACTATTCGAGCGTGGTTTCTTTTGAAATCAGTGCCACAGAAACACATAGCCGTAATCTCTCGAACAAACACTTGTTTTTAGAAAGAAGCAGTGCATGTAATGCAGCAGGATCATTGGTCATAGGAGGGTTCCTGGCAGGTCTCTTGACCTACGGGTCCACAGAAAGGCTAGGTTGACAGGCTCTGATTGATTGTTGATTGTGTGTTATCGGCGAGCACTGAGCCGGGCTCATCCATCAGTCATCAGATGCGTGGTATTGTGTGAAGGCCACCCTGCCGTGCCCATATAGGACCAGACACTGGTGGAACATCATGGGAAACTGATTTTACCTCTAGTAATGGCCATGCATTGCATGTCAGATGCAAATGTGATGCCTGATTCACAATGTAACTCAGTGTCAGAGTTACATTGTGTGTTTTTGTTTGCTGGTAAAGGTACTTTCTGCTCCAGGATTCCTCCATCTCCTGAGGTGTCAAAGAGCTGACTGAAGTGTTGAACTGCTATAGAGACGCTACCATTAGTGTCTGCCACAGTATTTACAGGTTTCCACCAACCCTTATTCTGCAGACTGCCAATATGACCATCAACCCCAGAGCTGATCTCTGCCATATGGATATAGTCACACAGTAAAACATCCCTCAGAGTGATGCATTAGCCCAGTCGGCCTGAGACAGACAGGTGGCGCTACTTATCATCAGTCCAACATAGATCACACCTGTCATATTTCCATAGCAGTCGAAGGCACCAGGAATCATGACCGAGTCAACAACAGCTGAAGGGCTGCATTTGTCTCTGACTACAGTCACTGAATTGCCAAGTAGACTGGAATCCCAAGCCAGAATGACACATTTCACTCAGCTGATGTTCTTTTACTGACACGGTCCATTTTGGGAAGTTGTCATGTGTAAAGCTCAAGGGGGGGAAAGTGTGAAAATGGGAAATTATCCTAAGCTATGCAAAACTACACTTAAATTGAAAAAGGGAAGTGAGCCTTATCACCAGACCAGAATATCATAGAGATTTGGGGTAGGTTAATAGCAACCGACCCAAAGACACCAGCAACATGCTAAAAACGTTCAGAACACATTAGCAACTGGATAGCAAAACCCTGGCAACCACAATGTCCTAGCAACCACATAGCCAAACACTAACAACCATTCTGAACATGTTAGCACTCATAACACCCCAATGTAACTGGTCCTATTGCGCCATGATGAGCATGATGGGCAAGCACTACTTACACTGTCTTCTGAAAATGAATAGCTATCTAAAACATCAAATCCTAATCGTCCTTCTGGCAGAGCTCTTCTCTGGGGTCTGGCTCATGGTGAGTCTGTGGTTCCGATGGGACACTCCCACATGATGACATCAAACTTCTGCAAGCTCCTGAAAAGCATCTTTTTACACACAATACTGAGAGCATGGCAATTATTAGCTGGCTCTGGAAATAGATCTTCTTCTGTTTTGATCCGTTACAGATGCTAAGAGAACAAAAGCACTAAACACCACTAAAGCCTTACAGTACGTCCTCACACACCACAACTGCACCAATAGTGTGTGTGTGATCCTGATCTATATATATAACGGCTGACCTTTCCAGTCTGATGAAGCGATTTAGATGTAAACATCAGACAAATAATTTTGAGTGTTACTAAAGAGACCTGGCTTTAGAGATAAGGCTATCCCAGAATGCATTTCAACAAGGTCAATGAAATAAATCACCTAAGATTTCCCAGATGTATATGACTTTCTCTCATGAATACAAAGGAAGATCTCTTTGAGTCCATATAATACAAGTCCCTCAAGGTTACCACACACACACACACACACCCCGCCACTGACGCGCTGGACACTCCACACAAGTGTTGTGCCTCTTCTCATCTTCATGCCTTTATCTCTCGGAAACTGGAAGGTGGGCTCTAGCGATCCTCAAGAACCCTCACAGATCTCAGTTCATGCATCTACACTGTCTGAAACGTTTCTCATAAAAATAAACACAAATAAGACAATCGTTGACATGCGCAATAGAGCTATAATACTATGTGGATATAGTAATAGTATAGTAATAGGGCATATATCATTTGGTCTTAGAAGACTTTCAAAGTCTCCATTTGCTCTCCGTTTCATTGCTGTTTAGGAGAAACAACTGATCCATCTCAGTTGTGATGCTGTTTGATTCCTTGATATGTACATGTAACATCTCAATAGCGCAGACGGCATTACATAGGGAACTGAGATCAAGCAGAAATCAAGCCGCACTCATCATCGGTATTGAACATTTCCAGCGGAAGGTTAAACTTCAATTTGACAACATTAATGCCATTTCAAAATGCGTTCAGTTCCTTTTATGGGGGAAATAAAAGCGAGCTATGAGGTAGTGTTGAATATTCATTTCTCTATTAGCATTTCCCTCTGTGTTTCTCACAGTGTTTGGGGTTTAGTGAATTCCCATAACCCCCATCCCGATGAGCCCTCCCACATATGACACTACAAATTAATCAAGCTACCCAAAAACCCTCCAGCCACGACATCACAATGAGCTTCACCCCCCCCCCCACCGCCCCACATCGCCTGTCTCTACTGGCAATTAAAACTCAGTGCAAGTATGTGCTAAGTGGTGGTGGTGGGGGGGTTATGGACAAAACTGTTTCTAGAAGTAAGCTAATCCTGAATTAAGCAGTCATGACCAGTCTATAGCATGTTTTTACGTGCATGCTAGATTTTAGAATAATAGTGGTCATGTTTGCACAGATTGCAGTGACCGAATGTTGAAAATGTCTTTAGATTGTAGTTTTGCACACATTCCCTCTTGGAACTTCATAAGGTTCATCCTGAGAGGCTTTTATAACAGGATTGATGGATGCTTTTCCTGGTGTGTGTTGGGCCGTTCCTGCCTCCACATCATCCCGCTGGATTCTGCATATAGAGAAGCGTTAGACTGGAGGTGTGTGTACAGAGAAGTGGCCAACAGTGACGTCCAGCCTGTGAAAATGTTCCCTTTTCACCCTTTATTCAAATATTATTCAAAATTGTATTTTATTAGTGAGAATGCAATGAAACATGCCACATTTTAATGACATAATTTCATCATTTCTTTGTATGACAGCCAAAATATGAACATATGCAAACAAACATAAAAGCATACAAACAAAAGAGAACCAACGAAATATTAATAACCAATGTATGTTTTGCATTTGTAATGCATTTATGTTTTTTTTTTGTTTTTTTTGTTTTTTGCATAGTAAAATAACACCTGTAGCTTTAGTTTGCCTTTTGTGCCAAATAATTGTGTGTGTGTGTGTGTGTGTGTGTGTGTGTGTGTGTGTGTGTGTAGGTTGAGTGAATTGTGACAGTGTGAACATATGTGTGTGCATTTTCTGTTTCTGTGCGTGTGTGTGTGTTATTGTTGGCAGTGAGGAGGGTTGGATCAGCTGTGTGGTGTTGAGTGTGTGTGTGTGTGTGTGTGTGTGTCTGGGGGGGGGGGGGGGGGGGGGTGCATGTGGAGGCTGTGTGTGGGAACCCTGTGCTCCTCTCTTCTCATACATTGTTCCCCTGCTCCTACAAACCGTTAATTCTACAAAAGATGCTCAAGCCATTGTAGAGCAAGACAGCTGAGGAGAGGACGAGGGGGGGTATAAAGAGAGCTGGGCTGTGTGTGTGTGTGTGTGTGTGTGTGTGTGTGTGTGTGTGTGTGTGTGTCGGTCAGGAACCGGCCGGCACTCAGGCCCTCTCCAGTGGATTTGCTCCTCCAGATGATGTAAGAGGCTCCCGTCGCTGAAGCTCATCTGATGTTTCGTTTTCACTGCAGTCCTGATGGCAAGAGCTCACTAATGGAGGCCATTGTGATGCAAATTACAATTATTTTTTTAAATTAAGACCAGGGAGTGCAGCACTAGAGAGAGAGAGAGAAAGAGAGAGAGAGAGAGAGAGAGAGAGAGAGAGAGAGAGAGAGAGACGGGTGAAGGGGTGGAGCTGAGAGATATCCACACTCTCTATCTCTCTCTCTCTCTCTCTCTCTCTCTCTCTCTCTCTCTCTCTCCTCAGGGTTCTGAAGATACTTTCAAACTGTGGTTTGTCAAGCTACATGCTATTCATAATTTGAAGTTAACAGCTCTTTTGGAAAAAGTAGTCAAAGTTTTCTACTTTATTTAAAAAATGTTTTATCTTTCTAAAATATTTCAACCAAGGCACAAATTTACATCTATTGTTCAAATAAAGTAGAAAACTTTGACTACTTTTCCCAAACGTTAAACGTGTTTATGTGTGTAAATGCATTCGTGGATCTGGTTGTACTGTATTTTGTGAATCTATTGAATATTGCAACAATAACAACCCAATACACCTCCAATGTTCATTTCAAGGCCCGGACATACAGTCACGTGTCCTATGCAGTAGTGTGGAACACATGTGGATTACACTTTCTCCGTTTTAGTGAAATTATACATTTAAGTGTTGAGTAATAATAATTAACAACATGTACTTACTATCGGGTTAGGTTTAGGATGTGGTTTAGGTAAGTTGCATGTAATTATTCACAATTTATAGTAATTACTATAGTAACTACATCTACTATAGTACATAGTATAGTTCAGTAGCTCAGCTGGTACAGAATTGTACTGAGTTCGGGTACGAATCCCGTGAAAGACGAGTTATGACAAAAGAGTTCAAAAACAAGCTAAAATGCCATAAAATTGTGTTTTTATGTCACATTTGCTTCTGTTAACACTATTGGGCGGGTTTAGTGTTTTAGAGCATTGAGTTTTTAGCGCCACACACTGGACATTTCAACTCAGAACTGCGGGGATACGCACAAACGCCAACGTTGCCATATTCACGCTCATCTGTCCCGGAAAAAGCTAAACACGTTTTTAGCGCCACATTTACTGGACATATCACTTAGAAACTATTGTGAAACATGTATAACGCAATGGATTTAGCGTTTTGGAAAAACGTTGCCACAGGTAATCAGCCTCGGCTGCAATTTTTCCAAGAGAGTTTGAACCCTGGGTCTGTCAGCTGAGGTTGTGGAGACTAAGGTAGCATGATGATGACGACGGGTTAAACCCTGAGAACGTTCTCTCCCCTCCTCCAGGATGAAGTGTACTGGTGTTCTGGGACTCATAGTGTTGCCACCCCTGCAGATTAAGCCTCTGTCTGTTTTGTCCCCAACACAAGAGCCTGTGGCATTCCATGGCAGCAAAGCCCTGCACGCTGTCACATGGTGGAGATTAGCCAAACTAAGACCTCAATAGAATGCTCACTTTACCCCCCCTTCATACACACACACACACACACACACCCATCGCACACACAACCAGGAAGAAAAATTATAAGTCTGCCTGCATTAAATGCATCAAAAGTCTAGACACCAATATGAAGCGATTATCAATTGGCATGCAGAAGAGTTGGGTTAATGTGCCAGACCTTGTATTGTGGCATTGGCACACATGAATATACATCGAGAGCAAATGAGAGGCATGTTTCACACAGGCGGGAGGGAGGAGACGACTTCAATCGCTTGTCCTAAAGCTGCTGTAACTGAAGACTGGCGGTGCCATCATCCGACCCCTCCTCAGTGCCCTCTCCGCTACAGGCTTGGAGAACCATTTTGCATCATGCATGCACAGATATATAGATAGTTTATGTTAATTGAATCTCTATAGGGCAATGCTGTCTCACCCGTTAAGACAGGGCACATATGCCCCATCATTTTAATACATTTAATACATGTGATGCTTCCCATCACAAATGAGCAGTGGACCTCATGCACATGAAACTTCCCGAGTTAGAGTTTGACCCAGACATGATAAATGGGGCCAATGACAAGATACATAATTTAGCGAATGAATTGCACACTTGGTTTTCCCAAAGATAAACATGTGTTTTCTGCCTTATTGTGCTTAATCTATTGCTTTATTTGCTCTGTTCTGCCGGTGCCCCTTCCTGCTGCCACTGGAGCTCCTCCGATGCCCTATATTAACTCTGTTTATTTTCAACAGCTCCACCACCCTCGTTCTTTCTCTTTCTTTCCTTCCAGCCATTCCTCCCTCTCTAGCCGGCCAAGGCTGCAGCGTCTGGCGTTCTCCAGCACATCCAGTAATGCATTCAGGTGCAAAAGCAACTTTAGTTCTGCTGAGCTCATGGGCCAGCCGAGGGCAGCTCTGTGACGTACGTAAATCACACACTCACACACACACACACACACACACGCACAAGCCTTCTCCTGGGTACCCGCTGTCACCGCAGAAGGTCCTGCTCTCCACTTTGGCAGCAGAGCACTGTTCTTAAAACCCGTTCATAAGTCATATTTCTGATGTGTGCTTTTGCAATGAGAGCCTATAAAGTCAGGCAGGGCTAATAAAGGTAGATGGATGGCAGAAATCTTGGATTGAGGAGAGACTGTGGGTGTGTGAAAAGCAGGATGGACACGAATTTCTCACATTGAGTGTACGTCTCTCTCCTCTGCAGTGGCTCTGAACACACGAGCCTTAATGATCGCCTCTTTGGCAGTTGACCCATTTCTCCCCCTCTTACCCAGCCAGTCCTCATAGACGAGGCACATATATTGTTTCTGCTTACCACACAGTAATCCTAATTTATTATGTCCTCAGGGAACGAGATTACAAAGCCTGAGCAATTGCCGATTAAAGTTACTGGTATTTGAGCAACTTCATCTAGAGCAGCGCTGACCCTAAACTACGCCATACACACATGCCTGAAACGCAAATGTTTGCCAGCTCACACATTGTGTAGCAAATGAGAGTGTGGCCTTGGTATGAACACACACGTTTAACGGGGTGAAGTCAGAGCTTGGAGGGCTCACGGATGGGTACCTGACCATGGGAACTCAGCGACTGGCCCAATACAATAAAAATGTTCCGTAGGGCCACAAGTCTGCACAGTTTCCACAGCCAGTGAACCACCATCGATAATGGCAGAGTTCAAACTCTATCATTACCTCAACAGCTACAGCTACAATGCTGCATTGTGTGCTTTATGAAATTAATTCACCTAACTGTACTTTACAACAGTGACAACGGCAATGGTATAGGCACCATCAAGCGCTACAGCCCCCTCCTGGACGCAGGACACTGGAGCTCACGATGCATTAGTATGCTTCACACACGCCGAGCCCTCCTGCCTGTTTGTTCTCACCGTAAATCTGCCTTGGGAACCCCCAAACAGCCAGTCTGGGAAATACGCATATGTATGTACTAAACAATGTCACAACTGTCAAGTTTGACAAGCCGCGTTTCCATTACCCTTCAAATCGCGCAAATTGAAATTGCGGCCAATGGAAACGCATACATTGCGCAAAAACTCCCATATATCGTAAAAAAAGTTTTTACGGCAATTCTGAAGAGGACATTTTTTGCAAAACTGCAATGGAAACAGTTTTTTTTTTTGCATTTACAGGTCACCTGGTGTAGGTAAAAGTTGATCATTTTTTAAAGATGACACGGTATGCTTGGACAGAAGTTGAGACTTGGAGAGTTCTTTATTAAACTCAAAAGAGACAAAAGAATTATGGGAATACTGGATTCTAAACAACAACAAAAATGCCACAATTTATCAAGACCTTGAAGCAGATATGAGGGAGAAACACCTCATAAGTTGGGTTTTCCTTGCCATTAATGCTTGGATAACACGCTTGGATAACACAAGTCTCAGTGGCTGCTATACACGTAAACCTACCAACATCCGTTGCCATGAATTTTGGAATGATTTATCACAAAAGGAAAAAATTACGTTTTAGTCACATAACATCGGTTAAATGGAAACGCCGTCATTTCACAATCGTTTTTTTATCGACAATTTCGCAAAAGTTTTGCTCAAGTCTGTAATGGACCGTGGCTATTGTGGCATAAACACGTCAATCCCCCCTCCGGCAGATACACTCCTGATCAATTCTCAAGAACAATTCATTTCCCACTCAGACTACAAGGAAGTTTTCTCAGTCCACCTTGACATTTACACCAAGAGACTCATACATACAAATTCTTGGGAAACTTCTTTTGCAGGCAGACGTGGGGAAATATCTGAACGTCTGTGAAAGTCTGAGAGACTTTAAGGGGAAAAGCATACAAACACATGTAAATGTCTCAGACATCCACATTTTAGCTGAAGGAATATCCGACACCAAACAATTGGCAACACGAAAACTACGAAGAACAGAAAAGTGAACTTCCAAACCCTCTTCACATGCACTGGAACACCTTACGTGACACACAGATGCATGTGACCACTCTCTAGAGCTCGCCTGAAGTGCAGCGAGGGACATTATCTGAGTAAGCCAGGGAAGTGAAAGCTGTCGACACTGCGCTCACGGGAGCGTGGCCATGATGTCAGAGGCTTCTGTTCGCTGAGTGACAGTGGTGAAAGGAATAGCCCGTCACTGTGACGTTGTGCTTTATCAGTAACAACATTCATTGGAATTTATCTGTATACAAGCTCTGTGGTGATATGAACTTGCCTTTACACATTGAAGTGCATTTGAAGTGCTTTATTCAAAGCAGATCTTTTCATACGATTATAGATCCAATCAATAATTCCCAGTTTGTTATGAAATCAGAAAGTAAGCAAGACAAGAAAAAGATGGATGAGGGTTTTTTCCCGAAGTACATTTTCAAAATGGAACTAATTGGTATTCTTGGAAAAGATCCGCAGAAAACACTTGTGTGAACATTCAAGCGTACTGTGCCGGTGTATTTATTATTGTCCACATCAACCGCAGATCTCTGCCCAGTCTTGGCTTCCTAAAGGCCAGTGTTTCTGCCCGGCCTGGCCCCAGATCTGCTGTCCTGCAACAGACTAAAAACAGCCTTGTACATTGCACAATGATCTAAGTACAGTACAGGGCCCATCAAAATCACTGGGCACTTTCCTATTCAACTGGAAACTGAACATTCCCAGGAAAATTGAACATGGCTTCCAGGTCTCACATTTGGACACATTGCAAAGAATGGGATTTGTGAGGTTTGGAGCCGGCGGCGGGGCCTGAGCCCCGATCGAACAGAAAAGCAGAATTGCAGGGCCGATGCTGTCAGGTCCCTGTTCCTGTTCAACTTGTTCCCTCCCACGCAGTTGAACACTGGATATTGTCAGTGATGAAGCACTTTTAACTGACTCTATGTGTACAGATTTAATATCAGAGCTAAACTACAGTACATTCTTTACAACTCTACACATTAAAGGTGTTAAACTAAGCATATTTGAAACATATGGAAAGAAAACACAAGGTGGGCAGTAACAAACTACATTTACTACATTACACATACTACATACTACATTTTATTTGAACAATATTTGGAAAATTTTTACTTGTAAGAGTACATTTAAAGGAGGGTACTTTTACTCTTGCTTGAGTACATTTTTAACAAAAGGAAAATACTTTTACTTCATTACACTGGGCAACGTTCCTCTCATTATTTTATTTGAATGCAATAAAAGTTAAGAAATGCGTAGTTTATTCCAAGTGCGCCGTCTCTATGAGCTCTATGAACATGAGAGATGCCCCATTCACAAATGAATCACTCCTTTGAGTTGATTCAGTTCAAAGACTTGATCATTCAAGTTGGCAAAACTGTCTAAATTGGTTCGCGAATCAGTTTGAATGATTCGTTCAGTTTCCTCATTGGATGAAGTGGCCGTGGACCTACTGTCAATTGAAAGCAAATCTGCAAATGCATCATTTTGTTTGCCAGTGATGAATATCTGTATTAGTTAAACATCTGTGAACGATTCCTCAGGTAGAGCTACATTCAATTTCATTTTATACAGGTAATACATCTTGCAACCAAACAGATTGTTACGCTAAAAGTACAAACTTCTACAAAGTAAGCCACCAGTTTTTTGGACAGATACTTTAATCTACACATTTAATAAGCTACCATTGTTCCCAGAGTATGAAATGAACACCCCCAATGTGTGGGCATTGCGCAGTGGCGGCGACCTTTTCGTTTTGAAAAGGAATGCCTTCGCTCTCGTTGTTAATGTTTTTGTGGGGATTTGAAGGCCATAATGGATAGAGAGGAATGAGCAAATTTGGTGAATATGTTGATGCCAATATCCTATTCAGCATTGCATCACCACACTTTAAACTCTGAGGAGTATCTGGCAGATGGGCGAAGTCTTTTACAGTTTTTTCCACATGTGGTTAAATCACAATAATATCACAAATAAATATCACAGCATCCTGAAATCGAGTCCATTACGTTCGAAACAAAAACATTCTGTCTGAAAGACACATAGGGGAATTTATGCCCAGGTGGGATTATATCTTTTTAAACGACTTAACCCCATGTGATATTAAATTTCTCTTAATGTTTTCAGTATAATGTCTGTTTGACAGATGAAACATGTCAGTTGATGCAGCATGCAGTTTTCCTCAGGTTAGCCATACACCCCGCTCTCCTCATCCACCTGCAGAAAGGCAGCAAAAGAAAGTGATTACCAAATTTGAAAAGAAATTAGCATAGCATACAATCATGTATCCTGTGTTTTATGCATTGAATACAAAGGCTTGTCTGCTAAACTGAGCTAGTGGTGTTATATAGAGCAGAGCTCTTGACTTCTATTGTAATAACTGGATTCCCATGCTGCGGTTTCACCTGCAGACCACACCTGGCAGATGAGGTAGAAGCCGTCCGACTGTGAGAGAAACCCTCGAGACTCCTTCGGGACAAAGACACAGTTCAACAGGGCAGAGTGGACTCTGGGATATGGTGTCTTTCCCATCGCGAACAAAAGCGTGAAGGAACTGGAGCTAAAGGCACATGGATCGGTTACAACTTTAATGAGCACCTTAATATGCAGAATTACCCAGCATTGGCCAATCCATGCCACACAAAGGCTAGATAATGAACAGATTGTTTGCATTTGAGAAAAACATTAATGTTCTCAGAGAGCAATAAGAGTTACACTGATGGAGAGCAGATACACTCTCAAAAATATGGGTTCTTTTTTCTACCCAAATCCTGGGTTGAGCCTTTTGGGTTCTTTTTTTCAGTGTTTGGGTAGTTCTTGTGTTATCCAGATCCTGGGTCAGACTTAACAACCCAGTGTTTGAGTAGTTTTTGTGTAACCCAGATCCTGGGTCAGACGTAAAAACCCAGTGTTTGGGTAGTTTTTGTGTAACCCAGATCCTGGGTCAGACGTAACAACCCAGTGTTTGTGTAGTTTTGGTGTTACCCAGATCCTGGGTCAGACATAACAACCCAGTGTTTGGGTAGTTTTTGTGTAACCCAGATCCTGGGTCAGACGTAACAACCCAGTGTTTGGGTAGTTTTTGTGTTACCCAGATCCTGGGTCAGACGTAACAACCAAGTGTTTGGGTAGTTTTTGTGTTACCCAGATCCTGGGTCAGACGTAACAACTCAGTGTTGGGGTAGTTTTTGTGTTACCCAGATCCTGGGTCAGACATAACCCAGTGTTGGGGTAGTTTTTGTGTTACTCAGCTCTTGGGTCAGACGTAACAACCCAGTGTTGGTGTAGTTTTTTGTGTTACCCAGATCCTGGGTCAGACGTAACAACCCAGTGTTTGGGTAGTTTTTGTGTAACCCAACTCCTGGGTCAGACGTAACAACCCAGTGTTTGGGTAGTTTTTGTGTAACCCAACTCCTGGGTCAGACGTAACAACCCAGTGTTTGGGTAGTTTTTGTGTTACTCAGCTCTTGGGTCAGACGTAACAACCCAGTGTTTGGGTAGTTTTTGTGTCACCCAGATCCTGGGTCAGACGTAACAACCCAGTGTTTGGGTAGTTTTTGTGTTACTCAGCTCTTGGGTCAGACGTAACAACCCAGTGTTTGGGTAGTTTTTGTGTCACCCAGATCCTGGGTCAGACGTAACAACCCAGTGTTGGGGTAGTTTTTGTGTTACCCATATCCTGGGTCAGACATAACCCAGTGTTGGGGTAGTTTTTGTGTTACCCAGATCCTGGGTCAGACATAACCCAGGGTTGGGGTAGTTTTTGTGTTACCCAGATCCTGGGTCAGACGTAAAAACCCAGTGTTTGGGTAGTTTTTGTGTTATCCAGATCCTGGGTCAGACGTAACAACCCAGTGTTTGTGTAGTTTTTGTGTCACCCAGATCCTGGGTCAGACGTAACAACCCAGTGTTTGGGTAGTTTTTGTGTTACCCAGATCCTGGGTCAGACGTAACAACCCAGTGTTTGGGTAGTTTTTGTGTAACCCAGATCCTGGGTCAGACGTAAAAACCCAGTGTTTGGGTAGTTTTTGTGTAACCCAGATCCTGGGTCAGACGTAACAACCCAGTGTTTGGGTAGTTTTTGTGTTACCCAGATCCTGGGTCAGACGTAACAACCCAGTGTTTGGGTAGTTTTTGTGTAACCCAGATCCTGGGTCAGACGTAACAACCCAGTGTTTGGGTAGTTTTTGTGTTACCCAGATCCTGGGTCAGACGTAACAACCCAGTGTTTGGGTAGTTTTTGTGTTACCCAGATCCTGGGTCAGACGTAACAACTCAGTGTTGGGGTAGTTTTTGTGTTACCCAGATCCTGGGTCAGACATAACCCAGTGTTGGGGTAGTTTTTGTGTTACTCAGCTCTTGGGTCAGACGTAACAACCCAGTGTTGGTGTAGTTTTTTGTGTTACCCAGATCCTGGGTCAGACGTAACAACCCAGTGTTTGGGTAGTTTTTGTGTAACCCAACTCCTGGGTCAGACGTAACAACCCAGTGTTTGGGTAGTTTTTGTGTAACCCAACTCCTGGGTCAGACGTAACAACCCAGTGTTTGGGTAGTTTTTGTGTTACTCAGCTCTTGGGTCAGACGTAACAACCCAGTGTTTGGGTAGTTTTTGTGTTACCCAGATCCTGGGTCAGACGTAACAACCCAGTGTTGGGGTAGTTTTTGTGTTACCCAGATCCTGGGTCAGACATAACCCAGTGTTGGGGTAGTTTTTGTGTTACCCAGATCCTGGGTCAGACATAACCCAGTGTTGGGGTAGTTTTTGTGTTACCCAGATCCTGGGTCAGACGTAACAACCCAGGGGTTTATTGGGTTATTGATCCAGTAATTGATCGCAGGCTTTTTGCGACCTCTTCAAGAGAGTGCAGTGCAGCTCCAAATTGGTGTGTGTCTTCGGTAAAAAACAGGTTTGTGAATTTATTAAAATATTTTTCTGTATATAATAATAATAATAATAATTCATTACATTTATATAGCGCTTTTCTCGACACTCAAAGCGCTTTACATAGAAGGGGGGAATCTCCTCAACCACCACCAATGTGCAGCATCCACTTGGATGATGCGACGGCAGCCATATTGCGCCAGAACGCCCACCACACACCAGCTTACTGGTGGAGAGGAGACAGTGATGAAGCCAATCAGTATATGAGGATGATTAGGAGGCCATGATGGACAGAGGCCACTGGGCAAATTTGGCCAGGACACCGGGGTTACACCCCTACTCTTTCGAAAGACATCCTGGGATTTTTAATGACCACAGAGAGTCAGGACCTCGGTTTTACGTCTCATCCGAAAGACGTAATACGAATTTAATAAGAATTAAATATCATTTAATTTTATACGAGTGTCGCTTCGGTCTTTTCGCGTGATGGAAACGCCTGATGCCTTGCATAACATTTTATGATCTTAATCAAAAAAAGATACAGAATATAAATGCTTAGAAAGTTAAAATATGTTCTCAGAACTGCACACTGATTGTTTATGGACAGGTTATGGAGCCAGTCACAGTATATTTCTGCTTATGTATGCAATATGTATTCAAAACTTGGTAACACTTTAGAATAAATGGTCCGTCATTAATAAGTAACTATGCAGGAAGTAATGCAGGACTAATGAGTAGTTCTACATTAACACTTCAGCTACTACTATTAACTAATATGGAAACAAGCTTAACTAATCAGTAAGTAATATCGAATTTAGGACTAAGATAGTTCCTTATTAGGAAATCAATAGTTACTTAATGAGATTGGCATCATTAAGAACTAATAAGTAATTATGACAACTTATAAAGAATTACTAATTAATTACTAATCACAACATTATCATGTCTGAGACATTAGCAATTATCTTTTTTTACCTTCAACGTGGTCATAAAATTCATCACTACTTACTCAAGTGTTACCTAGTCGCTCTTCAAGGACTACTTGTAATCTGGACCATTATTTTAAAGTGAAAAATATGTTTTTCACTTTAAAATAATGTTCCAGATCACTAGTAGTTCCTGCATAGTGACTAGGTAACACTTGAGTAAGTAGTGATGAATTTTATGACTATTTTCATAGTAAAAATGATGAATGATTACGTCTCAGACACACGATAATGTTCTTTATAATTTGTCAGTTAGTTAATAGTTATTAATTAAGCTAATCTCATTAAGTCATTATTGATTACCTAATAAGGAATATATCTCCTAAATGTTATATTACTTACTGATTAGTTAAGCTTGTTTCTATATTAGTTAATAGTAGTAGCTGAGGTGTTAATGTAGAACTACTCATTAGTCCTGCATTACTTCCTGCATAGTGACTTATTAATGACGGACCATTATTATAAAGTGTTGCCCAAAACTTATATAAAAATAAAGGGATTATCATGCAAACCAGTGGTTGTGTGGAGTATATTCTTTCTCTTTTTTTTACGTTTAGAGGATTTAAGTTAATCCGTAAACATTAATTCATGTATGAAGTAAAATAATAATAAATAAAAAAAGGCTAGTACTGTAGTAAAAATGAGTCAACCCAATTTGCTGGGTAAAATGAACTCAACATGTGTTCTGTCCTATATTTCCCCAGCCCTAGGGTTGACCCAGTGTCATCTGTACATCAAGCATTACAAAGACACACCTTCATGATCTCTGCTCAGAGTAAAGCCTGAGGCTCTTGTGTGCTGTGGGCTCTCTGAGGGTCTAGGACAACACCACCCGTCACAGAAAGACCCATCTAAACTCACAGATATGCTGAAGAGGGAACATGTCTAACATATAGTTCCTGTCTGCTCCGCTCAGAGGATGTGAAATATGCTGTTAGAAAGACTGATTTGTTCTCTCACACATTCTTTTCTGGTGCCCTAAAGGCTTTTTATGGGAATGATAAACTGTGCATTTGATGCATGTTTCCTTTCTGTAACTGTAAGATGTGGAATGGCGCAGGTATGCGTTTGTGGCACATGTATCTGACAGCTGTCTGTAAGAACGGCTGTGTGGAGATAAACTCAATGTTCAGCTTTTGCTATTATTAAAGAAAACATTGCGGTCGCCATGGCGATCTCTGCTACGGGTGATGATGGATGTTTGTTGAGGCAGAATTCCTCATAACCGAGAACCTGTCTCTCACTCTGCTCATACTTGGCATGCTCTCAATCGCTCGCTCTCGGTGCAAAGACAGGCAAAAGCAGGAACGGCAGCCTTGTGTTTCAGGACCCGCCCTCGCCTCACACTTCCTGGAGCGCCAGGACTTTTCTCACACTCGACGCAACACATCCATTGTGTTTAAAACAACAATGCATTTGCATAAACACCACCAGGACAATAGTAATGGATTTTACAATAGTGACGGATCTTTATGAAAACATCACACCACTACTGATACTTGATGAAGGAAGATCAGGTTCTGTCTAAAGCCTTCCACACCACCGTCACCCATTCATGTCTGCACATAATCTATAACAAACCCTTCTGATTATAGATGACTTATGTTCTTCACAACACTCAACACTCATTCATATTCTTCACATGATGTGCTTCAGTCCAAAAACCCCCACATATTAACCAGTGTTTGATTACAACATACACGACCAGTCAAAAGTTTTGGAGCGGTAAGACTTTTAATGTTTTTAAAAGAATAAGTCTCTTCTGCTCACCAAGGCTGCATTTATTAGATTAAAAATACAAAAAAAAAATATTGTGAAAAAGAAATATATGTGAATATATAGTAAAGTGTAATTTATTCCTGTGATCAAAGCTGAATGTTCAGCATCATTACTCCAGTCTTCAGTGTCACATGATCCTTCACAAATCACTCTAATATGAGGATTTGATGATCAAGAAACATTTATGATTATTATATCAGTGTTGAAAACGGTTACATTTTTATTTCAGGATTTTTGACGAATAGACAGTTAAAAAGAACAGCATTTGTCTGGAATATAATCTTTTGTAACATTAACTTTAGGTCATGTGTCAGGGACTAGATCTTCTACCCGTGTCAGTAATATTGTGCTAATATTTTAATAGAGCAATGTCGTTTTATAAATTATTGGGTCGGGCTTTACACAAACTATGTGTGAGTGAGCCATGATGACTACATTCACAATCTAACACAGTCTAACACAACCTCTTGCACTTAATTACTTCATTTCATTATTTTCATTTCATTATTTTCATCTTTTTTTGTGCTCACGATTGTATAACATGATTTTTTTTTTTTTTTTTTGAATAAAAAATAATAAGTGGATTGAAACTAGATCCATCAAGACTGTGTCTTTGTCACAATGTTAAAAACTGGCGGTGACATGCGCAAGATATTAAAGGTTAATAAAAAGAAACGTTTAATAATGACATATTCTATTACACATGTGTGATAATTCCCCCGAACAACACCAGTATAAACACTGAGTAATTAGTTCTGTTAGTCTTATCTGACATTGATTTACTGCAATCATTATATGTGTGTGTGTGTGTGTGTGTGTGTGTGTGTGTGTGTGTGTGTGTGTGTGTGTGTGTGTGTGTGTGTGTGTCAGACGTCCTGTTTCCTGCAGATTTATTGAGTTTAACCTCTGCTCATGTGAAGGCAAAGCCAGGACCAGTTAGGCTGGAATCCAGTTGATCAGAATCTTCCTTTTGCGCAGATCAAAAGTTCTCAGGAAGCAGATCATACACTGAATTCAAGAGATCAGCCGTACTCAGGGATGCGGTTCTTCCGGACTAATCGGGAATTCCGGTTATTTCACCCTAAAATCATCAATCATACAGATCAGTCGTAACATGTTTTAATGTTCCACTATAGTGATGATAATATTTACAATAATAGAACTTTAATAATAGAAGTAATTGAATGTAATGGGTGTCTCTCACATTGTCCCACAGCAACATTACAATATTGTAGATTAATGTTCAATGTTTTATTATAATAATTTAGTGTCCATTTCATTCCTTTAACATATTTAATATTGGGGACATCCGAGTTATTTGACATATTTTTTTTTATTTATTTTTTTAAGTTAGGGTTAGGGTTAATAGGGTTAAATATTGAAAAACGTTATCATCTTATCAATAAGTACAATAGGATTTGCTCCACGCTTGAACCGCTAATAATATAGTCTAATATAGAGCTTTCCCTGAAGGATTCAGCCTGTTTGCGTATGTGCCAGACAGAGATGGATTACATATCGTGTCTCCAGTCCAGTCGTATGATCATTCCCTACTGAAGTGTGGTTCAGTGTGAGGCAGAAGCAGGGCTGAAGAGCGCGCGTCTGCTGGAGTTACGAGCCCAGATTTGGGGTTATACTTGTGGAAGAGGGCGGTCGTTCTCCTCATATAAAGATCAAGCTCACGTACAGAAGCGTTTCGACACTCGTTCACCCTGAAATGAAGTCTTCCTGTGTCGACTCTGGCGGCCGGTCGAGGGTTTCTGTGCAATAGGCCAAGCGCTGATGTTTTGGCAATTAAATTTCATGACATCTTTATGCCGCTATCTCCAACTCAACACCATTAGCATGACCACAATGCTCTCCCTTCTCGCTCGCTCGCCTTTCTTTTTTTTTCTCTTTTTTTTTTTTCTCACACGCAGAGAAAATGACCTCTCCGCCAATCTCAATTCACTGCACTTCTATAGCGCTGAATGGACAAACTCAACAAAGGTTGACATAATTTTCTCAGGCTTTGATTGGCCCCCAGCATGGCCCACAATGACATCATCCCCCCTCCCCCCTCCGCTGGATGCTGGATCGTCAGGGTTACGGTGGGCAGGATTTGGCATCGGCCCGTTTGGCTGGTGTTAATGAGTACGGGCAGCGATGGCGGCGTTTTGTGGTAAACAGTCCTGGGAAACACAGGGTGAACGTGACGGGAGGGCACATCCGACCCCCGAACCCCCCCGAGCGTTCACATGGGACATCCACGGGAACATGCTTCTACATCACACTACCTAGTGCCTGTAATGTGCAGCATTGAACCCCGGCGGAGGCGAGTACAGGGAAGTGGCCTGTGTCGCTGGACGTGTCTCCTGGAGGATATGAAGTGATTAAAGGAGCTGTGTGTTGGGAGAAGCCTGCTGTGATGAATTTTTCCTGAATTAATTACAGAAGCTTGTGCCAAGGGGGATTTTCTGTGTCCTCCAGCACCGCCTCCCTGCGTTTCTTTGTTTCCTCATGACTCCGTCCAATCGCATGACAGGAATTAAATCCCCAAGTCGCACCCGTAAATCTCCAGCCCTCGCTCAACTGCGACTCCCTTTCCAGGAAGATATTTGCTTTCTTCTGCCGTGCCGTTTAAAGGGATAGTTGATCTGCATAGTTGATGTGCTCACCCTCATGTCCTTTCAAATCTGTATGACTTACTTTCTTCCATGGCTCCCAAAAAGAGTCGCTCTACTGTGTGTTACTGTCGACTTCTGACGACTCCAGTCTTCTGTAGACTGAGATGCCAACAAGAACTTCATTAAACTATCATTAAAGTAGCGTAAAACTAGTCTGTATGACTTGTGCACTATTTTCAAAGTCTTCTGAAACCTGCTTAAGGTTCAGGGTATTTATTTTACCTCATTTATTTCACTTGTCTAGTACAATTATGTGGTTTTGTGTCATTAATACAGCGTATACTTTTCTCTTGATTTACCCCGAAAGAATGGAAGTGAAATGTGACAACATGCCCCATAGTTCACTGTAACATGACCATATGACAGATTAAAATGTTATCTGATCTAATCAAAAATATATACAAGACAAACTAAAATATTTTCTCAATAAAATACAATTATTAACTTTTTCACATAAAAACTAAAAAAATTTTTTTTTGAGTTTGACAAAAACACCGCAAAACACATCTATACAGCATAGTTCAAAACAACATAATAATGAATCATTTCTCTCAGTCTTTATTCACCTAATCTGAAATTTACTTTTGCGATGGTTAAATAAATGTTTAGCGATATCTTCCAATGATTTCTGAATTTTGGCGAATTTTTTCTCTGTATAGTGTTGATGTGGTAACTAGTAAATACACTACGTTTCGTCATGCTAGCATGTGTGGAAGTATTTAAAACAAGTGTGTGACAACTAGCCCGGTTTAGTGTGTACCCCTATTACACCAGTTACATTTCCGTGTGAAATGGAAAGTATGATTTGAGATTTTCGATGATTAAGGACTTAAATCTCTGTCTGTTCCACAGGTTTACAGTGACGTGAGGGAGTAGTTGAGACTCATTCAGTGTGATAAAGGCTGCTGGTTAATCACTTAACACCGGTTGTGTAAGGAGACCTTGATTATGAGCTGTTTGTCTCGCTGTCAGAAGTGTGTGACGTCAATGTCTTTATTTTCTACAATAGCCATCCAGGCGTTTGGAGGCTCTGTTGGCCGAAACACATCCGTGGGTTTTCCAGCTGGGGACCTCTGACCTAGCGCAGTGAACTGTATTTTTCTCATTGGTGGAGCTCCAAAACCCCAATAGCCTCGTAGGTACGAGTATCACACACAGACAAATGGCCATTTCCCCTCGGAGGAGCCGTTAATGAGAATAATTTGAGGCTGAAGCTCAAACAGGGCAGAGAGCCAAACCTTGCTGAATATGAATGCTCACACAGCACGCTTTGAGCTTTAAGCTCCATCCAAACCATTTCCTCAAAACACTCCTGTCGCTTAAAGACGAGGAAAAAAGCCCACAATTACTCCTCAGTCACTGGCGGGGTCCCAGTGCGTTTACGACTGTCCAATATTCCTGTGACTTCACAGATATGCCCAGAGACACACTGTTGAAGACATTCCACCATTCATTACCATTTCCCCGTCTTTCATCCGTTACCTGAACCGAGGACTCGGTACACCTTGGACACGTCTCCCGGTGCCACTGTGACGGATGCTCGGCCAGTACTCTATTCACATGTGTACGGTCCAGTGATTTATTTCTTTTAATACGTTCATTAAGTGGCCCATTACTAACGGCCAGGGCAGACGTTAGCCAAGACTGGTCAGGAGAGCGTTGATGTGTGTGTGTCGGTGTGTGTCTGTGGGCGTTTGGCGTTGGGCTGGGCCAGTTTGGATGGGCTACTTATGTATTGGTTTCTGCTGGCTGGTGGAGTGTGTGTGGGTGTGTGGGAATATGAACCTCACCAGTGAGCTGGGTCTCTCTCTCTCTCTCTCTCTTTCACACACACACACACACACACACACACACACACACACACACACACACACACACACACACACACACACACACACACACTCTCTCTCTCTCTCTCTGAGCATGAGGAAACTTTCCCAAGCAGTCCCTCAATCTGTTGCCCTTTAATAGAAATCTCTTGCTTTGTCACTGTGGATGTCAAATATCATTCCTTCAGAAACTTAATAGTCGCGGTCATGTGTGCTGATCTTTCCGGTCGGGCTACTTTACTTGGGATTAGTAACAGCTATGATGTGTTCGCTAGACCTTCAAGTGAAAGGATGCCACGTCATGAATTCGTTTTGTGTTTTATAAAAGCAATAAGGCACTTGAGGCTATGATACACTGCCATGATAGTCAATATAGTCAGTCCACTAACAACACCCTTTATCCATATTCACAACATTGCATAACCTCCCGTACCATATTGCTTCATTAATACACAACTTTCTAGAATACTTGATCATGATGCCTGCATTCTGTTGTCAGATTATTTGTATAATGAACGCTGAACCTTTGTCCCAGGCAAACAATTCCTACATACGGTAACAGCGTTAGTTTCATGTATCTCTCTGATAGTATTATGCTGCAATATTTGTCTTCTCACATTACAATTTAGACTCAGATCATTTATTTATTTGGTAAATATATCATATTCCATTGTGATATCAGGGTCCCGATCGGCCTGTTTTGGTTTACTTTACGATAACGACCAACCGAGCAAACGTTATTCCATATTTATTATGTGTAATACAGATGCTTCACTTATGATAGTGCAGATCCTGATCATATATTACATAATTCCTCAAAGCTAAGCAGTGAAATGTGCCAGAAGAGATGTGTTCTGTCGGATCTGTGGAATATAAACTCTTCCCTTCCTCCGTGTTTCGTTCTCATTCGCAGTGAGGGATGGGGATGGAGGGGGGGTTGCAGAGGCTAGACTGACGTCCATGGGAATCTGGACCTCCATTCAGCAGTAATTATCTCCATCAATACAGGAGCACGGGGAGGGAGCGAGGAGGAGGGTTGGAGGACCGATGGAGGCATGTGTTGTCAGAGCAAATCTCAAGTCTGAGTGCTCAAACTGAAAGATGGCACTTCCATTCGCTGCCGCTGGTGGAGCAGGAACTCTTCAGGACTGTTGATCAAGAGTGCTGAATATGAGCACACCTGCGACTGGTTAATGGGCATGAGGCATCTGGGCCTGGGACAAATCCTTCTTCCCTTCCCCACGGCACAATGCCTTCCCGAGGAGTCTACCTCAGTCCTCACATTACTCTGCGGTCCTCACATCCATGTGAATATTCAGATTTTACTTTCATACAATAGTCCTATAAAAAATATGATATGATCCAGGATTAATTGACAATTCTGACTTTATAACACGCAACTGCGACTTTATATCATGCAAATCTGACTTTATAACTTGCGATTGCGACTTTATATCATGCAATTCTGAGATAAAACTGTGTAAACTCGCAATTGTGAGAAAAAAGAGATTCTGAATTGTGAGATAAAAAATCGCAATTACCTTTTACATTTTTCCTTCTGTGGCGGAACCAAGCTTCGAGGATCTGTCCTGCAGCATAATCTGTTGTGTGCTATTGCCTCATCTTTGCTCTCTGCTGTAGATTAGAGAGGCAGTTTCCCTCCTGTGATTATTGTAGAGCTCAGGGCCGCCGTGAAAAAGTGTCTATCATAACCTCTGTCTACTTCAGACACAAACCATTTCAGCCATGCATGAGGGCTTGTGTTTAGACAGTAGATGTATGCTGGTATGAGACTGATACTATCAGGACTCTCAGTGAATGGATTATGCAGTTGGGCACATGCACGTACGGTGGTGTACGTGTCAGGCTAGCAGTTTCAGGTCTGAAGGAACTGAAGGTCTCTGACCTGCTGACAGTCTCAGGTCAGTTTTACAGGGAGCACTTGAATTTCATCAGGCGGTGTGGTGGGATGACGGAGAGGTGAGGAAAACATCTGTCAAACAAGGGACAGCTAGGTGACACGCTAGCCAGCTTAAAGGAGTAGTTCACTACAGTCAAGTCAAGTCAAGTCAAGTTTATTTGTATAGCGCTTTTCACAATACAGATTGTATCAAAGCAGCTTCACAGTATTAAATTAAAATAATACAACAAAGTTTTTTTCAAGAGGAATTTATTGATTGATAAAATAAAATTAAATATCCCCAAAATATCCCCAACTGAGCAAGCCAAAGGCAACAGTGGCAAGGAACCGAAAAACTCCATCAAGTGACCTAATGGTGTCCTAAAACTCCATCAAGTGACCTAATGGTGTCCTAAAACTCCATCAGGTGACCTAATGGAGAAAAAAACCTTGGGAGAACCCAGGCTCAGTCGGGGGCCAGTTCTCCTCTGGCATTTATGAGCTAGAGGCCGGATTGTAGTTTGAACTGTGGGATTATATGAATGCCTGGCCGAAGAGATGCGACTTTAATCTAGTTTTAAACTGGGAGAGCGAGTCTGAGCAACGAACAGTATCAGGAAGACTATTCCAGAGTTTTGGAGCCAAATGTGAAAATGCTCTCCCTCCTTTGGTGGTTCTGGATATCCTAGGTATGACCAAAAGCCTTGAATTTAGTGATCTTAAAGAGCACGATGGATTATAGGGTGATAGAAGATCCGTTAAATAGACTGGAGCTAAGCCGTTTAGGGCTTTATAAGTCAGTAGCAATACCTTGTAATTAATACGGAACTTTATAGGTAACCAATGCAGTGATGATAAAATCGGTGTTATATGATCATATTTTCTTGATCTCGTAAGAACTCTAGCGGCGGCATTTTGGACTAACTGTAGCTTGTTTATTGAGGATGCAGGACAACCAGCTAATAAAGCATTACAGTAATCCAGTCTCGAGGTCATGAATGCATGAACTAACTTTTCTGCATCAGAAACTGATAGCATATTACGTAGCTTAGCAATACAGAACTAACATTTCCTGATCATTTATTCTCCTCCACGTCATCCAAGATGTTCATTTCTTTCTTGCTTCAGTCGAAAAGAAATGAAGGTTTTTTAGGAAAACATTCCAGGATTTTTCTCCATATAGTGACTTCAATGGGGTCCAACGGGTTGAAGGTCCAAATGTGAGTTTCAGTGCAGCTTCAAAGTCTCGACACGATCCAGCCGAGGAATAAGGGTCTTATCTAGACAAACCAGCGGACATTTTATAACAAAAATATACTTTTTTATATATACTTTATAAGCACAAAAGCTCGTCTTCCACTAGCTGTGATGCGCCACACATTACGTAATCACGCTGAAAGGTCACGCGTGTTTCCAGTTCAGAAATGTAGAGTAGTGTTTTCTCCTCCAACTTCAAAATCGTCCGCCATCGTTGTTTTACCTTTTATTTATTCATTTATTTATTTTTTGTAAATGGTGTTTGACCTTTCAACGTGATTACGTAATGTGTATCGCATCACAGCTAGTCCAAGATGAGCATTTGTGGTTAAAAAGTATATAAATGTTTATTTTGTTCGGCTGGTTTGTCTAGATAAGACTTTTATTCCTCGGCTGGATCGTGTCGAGACTTTGAAGCTGCACTGAAACTCACATTTGGACCTTCGACCCGGACCCCATTGAAGTCACTATATGGAGAAAAACTGGAATGTTTTCCTCAAAAACCTTCATTTCTTTTTGACTGAAGAAAGAAAGACATGAACATTGTGGATGACATGGGGACGAGTAAATTATCTGGAGATTTTAATTTTGAAGTGAACTACTCTTTTAAGGCCACAGATACTCTGCTTCTCTTCTCCAGGGGTCGTGGGGAATCTCTCTGGTCTCACGGTAGCCCTGATGAATGGTGTCAGGGTCGGCCAGCGGGTCGATAGTCATGCTCTTATCTGGCTCATGTTTGCTGATGCTGACGGACACCTGATTGAGCTGTTTTTACGTCTCGTTCACACATTTTGCACTCGAGGAAAAGCATGCACTGATTGCTCAGTGTTTGTGGGCATGTTTAGACATGGAGGAATGTTGACCTCACCTGCAGTTCATGGTCAGATACTGGAAAAATCCATTCAGTTCAAATGTCAGCCCATGTCATTAGGACTAAATCACCTACAGTACCAAATCTATGTATTCTTTATTATTAGTCTTTCCACATTTTAGAGTTAGTTACTGATTGCTGCTCTGCACATACTGGGCTTCTCTCAAATAAAAACTAACGTTGTGAGGTGCATTCTGGGAAGGTTTGTTTATGGATCTTGCTTTTTCCTTGTCTATCCACTCCAACACATACATAAAGGGACAAAAAAAAAACGTTTAAATTAAAATGTAATTTTCTTAAAAAACTAATTTCAGACATTTAAACAGCTTCAGATGAAGAGGTTTTTTTATTAGTGTTGAGTCATCCTTTCTGTGCAAAAACGTTCACACAGGTTGAATGAAACTCATTCTCATACACATACACATAGCTATAAATAGTTCTTTATATAATAAATGATCTCGGCTTTGTCTAGATGTGTCGTGTGTTGTCCAGTGTTCTTCTACACATCCTGCCTTGCACTTTCAGCTCAATCCCAATGTTGTTTAATCTGGGAACAGAGGCTTATTAAAATAATGACGACTAAGGGATTTTCTCTCTCTATTCATGTTCAAAGAGATCTTTGTCCTTCAGTGCAACCTACTTGAAATGTTGCCCAGAAAGTTGATGCTGCCCGATTGTTATCAGCAGGCCCTAAAATCACCCTGTTTATATCCTCTCTCTTGTAATTTAAACCACTTGCTTCTTATTAGAAATCTGAGATGTGCTGCATTTTTTCTTCTTCTTTGTTTTAATCTCATCTCATCCCTGTGTAAAATATTCATTCCTCTTCATATGAAATGATATCAAAATGACAGCTTGAAACAGATCTTGCTCCGCTAAAGATGGGCAGGTCTGGAACACAATGAATGGCTCTGAGCCACTGCTAATCTAGCAAACCCTGTTATTTATCTCTGTCGATGTATATATGTATTCAGTGTGCTTATGTTTAATTAATTGAAGTAGTTTTGGCCTCAGAACAGCTCCTGAAACGCAGGAAGGAAACGATCCGTATTACTTGACTGTAACTCTGTTCCCTGAAAAAGCGGAACGAGATGCTGCGCTGCTTTGCGCACTGGGAACGTCTTTAATCGTGATCAGCTGTGAATACAGTGTGTAACACGTCAATAGAATTGACCCGGAGGTATTATAGCCTCGGTCGATGACGTCATCGGCATGCACCCGCGACACGAGGCTATAAACAGATGAGCCACAGCTGCATCGTCAGGATATTTTGTCTGAAGAGCAGTCCTGGGACATCTTAGGGCTAGCTAGCATGTTAGCTTAGCACACCATCACTACACAACAATTTATGAGATTAAAACCATGTTTTTGCTCCAAACTTACTTTATAACGCAAGTCGAGTGTTTTAAATAATCATCTGTGATCTGATTTGGCTTCAGATAAAAAAATAGGACAGAAAATATATTGTTTTATAGTATTCTGCACAATGATAAAGTCTATACCGATTAGCATTACATTATAAATATAATCTATTATTATGAAAATACCTGACATGGATCGAACAACACAGATAAATCATATATCGTTGCAATCATGTTTATTGTCTCCAAAACGTCATTATCTGCATGTTACAACGATCTCTGTAAGCTGTTTGTGTGTCCGTGACTTCCTGGTATGTCACATGATTATGGCTCTTCTTCATGTGTTCCATATATGGACTATACTGTGCATAGGGCGCCCTCAGGCTGCTGGTATGGATTGCAAACACAGTACATCAGAGTATCCAGCACTCATAATGATTACATCGACGCATTTGGGTATAAATGATAAATTATTCCTCTCTATAGAAATCTGACGTAAACCTATGATAATCTATCAATATTTTTGAGCTAAAAGCCCTGAGGGACGTTGTTTTGTCAAGCGCTTTCATGACACTTTTTTTTTATGAATGGGAGCGACTGACGCTCATAATTCATATTAAACATACTCAACTCCTGACATAATTTAAGACATAACTGTCACAAATTAAGACATAACTGTCACTGTAAGTACCCGGCAGTAGCTTTCATGCTGCCAAAGTCTATTTAAATTGTACCAAATGTAATACTTTGTATTGGGGGAATATTAAATGTGTCCTGGGCGATAACAGGAAACAACAGAACATTTAGCATTTCGCTGGAAACCGCTGCCCCCCGAATCACCAGAGGTGGCGGGGATGTTACAGTGGTTTCGTGAGGGTGCAGGTAGGAGCTGATTAAAGTATTTACATGCCCCGTCCTGAAGGGGCACACCCCCACATACCTGGGTCTATTATGAGGCTGCTGAGTGTGACGAGCCAGTCCCCAGTCTTTATGAGGGGAGCGCAACTCGCTACACTCTGCTTTTGTGGCGAGATGGAGAGGTGAGAGATGCTTCTGACGCACACATACACAGAATGGCCTCTGAAGACAAAAGACCTGACGATGCACGATGGTCACGATTAAAGACGTCCCCAATGCGCTAGCAGCGCAGCATCGATTGCAGCTTTTGAAAGGGAACACATCCTCTGTATAGTGACAGTTCAAAGAGAAATGAAAGTGAGATGTGAAAAAGTGAAATGTTACTGTATGATCATTTTATACATTCAAAAAACTAGTGGGTGTTCGTATTCCTGGACCTCTTTCATTAACACTTTCATTTCAGCGTCATTTCTGTTACACTCAACAGCTCCAAAACTTGGTGCCAAGAACAATATTCATCTGTAAAATGACTGTCATTTTTCCCATAACAAAGCCAAATGACGGAAGTAATGTGTTTATAAGTAATGTTTGCTAATGCTGTGATGACTAGACATCTTTGCACTAAACACTAAAGCATTTTAAATGTAACACAACAGTTGCAAAGCCTTTTTAAAAATGTACTTTTAGTTTATTTTTACTTATTTTTTTTATAAACTTGAGTAATCCTACTAATTATATGAATAGAGTATTGACAAACTTCTGTAACCTTGATTGGGGCTAATAAAAATGTAATAATCAATGTGTTTATGACCTTTATACTTTGTGCTTGATGGTGTGAGAATATGATTTTATTATGATATATAACATATCTAGTAGGGCTGTGCGATTAATCTAATTCAATTCAGCTTTTAAAGTGTATTTATGTTGTATTTATTTCTCTGTTTTGTTTCTAATTAGTTTCTTTGTTCATATTGTATTGCTGAATGTTTACGTGTCTTATATAATTATTTTGAGGACATGAATTAACCTAGTATTAGTTTTTGCTTAAGTATCGAGAATTGTGAAATTTCACTGATATTTAAAATCGTCTTAAATAATCGTGGTTTCAATATTGACCAAACTAATAGTGATTATGATTTTTGCCATAATCAAGCAGCCCTAATAATCTAGTCATTTATCTTTCAGAACAGTATGCCTTTGATATTTCACGTTTTTAACTGCTGTTAAATACCTTTCATTGTAATTGTATTACTGTTCACATAGTGTTTTTATATTGTTCTTACAAACTGAGAGGCAACGTGCCACAGATGGTGTTGTCCATACATCATAAGATGTATTTAGCCCAGATTTTCTCTTAAGAAATCATTATTATAATGCCCTCATTATTATAATGCTGCACACAAGCACAATGCACCATGGGAATGGATCCTGGAGCAGACACAATTTCCAGCTTCGAGCAACGTACGAGATCCCTTCATATGGGTAACTGCAGAAAAATCTGTGTAGGAAATTAGTTTATATATATATATATACACACACACACACACAAATGTGGCACTTTCATGGGATATAACCAAAGCAGACTAATTTTGCAAAAATAAAAAGCTCAGCATTATGAATCATTTTTAACCCACTCCATTAGAGTCCATTAACATAACGTGAGTTCTGTGAGTCTCTGAGCTTCGCTGGACACGACTCAGCAAATCCATTTGCTAAAATAACAGTATAATTGCACTAACCTGCTCTCCAGAGATTATTTCCTCTGCGCAGACACAAATATGAATTCACTTAATATAGGCAATTTGATTTTGGGGGGGTTGCATTGCATTACATTGGATATTGTCCAGGCATTGGGGAGACGTGTGGCGTTGAATGGCAGAGGTGTATCCATTGGCCCATGGCGTGGCGTGCCAGTTGGGATTGACAAAATGGTCCTCCGTTATAAAGATTTCATTCACCCAGAAGACTGCGGCTATGAATATGAATGTGTTTTTTTTAGCTCTCTGTATGCAGAGACATGTTCTGGGACACATTAAATTGGGCCAGTAAGTGCTGAAGGAGAGTGGGTGGCTGCGATGACTGAGTTTGACAGGCTGTGTGATTTTCCTTCGAGCAGGACCCGGGACGGCGCTGGGTTTGTGGGACCCTGGGCAAGATAATGAACATGGGCCCCATCGGTGTAAAACTTCCCAGAATATAAAACATCACTCTACTAGCACAGGATAAGTGTTATTAGTTGTCATATCTTGCTTAAAGGTGACATATTATACCCCTCTTCACAAGATGTAATATAAATCTATGGTGTGAATGTGTGTGTGAAATTTCAGCTCAAAATACCAGATCATTTATTATAGCTTGTCAAATTTGCCCCTTTTTGGGTGTGAACAAAAACACGCAGTTTTTGTGTGTGTCCCTTTAAATGCAAACGAGCTGTTGCTCCGCCTCCGTTCAGAACAGGGCGGAGCCTTTACACGAGCTTCAGAAACTCCGGATCTCAACACCAATCTCACTCATCCAGAATCCCAGAATAACCAGTAGCGAGTGCAGCCTTACGGAGAGACTCAGGAAGAGTTTCTGAATGTTAGTGGAGACATTTATCTAGTTGTTGTGGAGTTACATTGATCATCTCATCATCATGTTGAACTTCTCCACAAGTGTCCACAGTTCCTGAGGTGTTTATAAGACAGCGGTGACATGTTCTGGTCAATAGTGTTCAGTGCTTGTCTGTGCTCAACCACAGTTTCAGGCTTTGCTGTATCTTTATCATTGCGTTAGAACTGGTCTCTGTTGTCGCTCGTGGAACCAAATGTCGGCTGGTGTGTGTAAACGTGCAGATTAAGGGCCGCTAATATTATAATAAGATCCTCTTCATATGTCAGAAGGAGAGCGAAATCTGATCGGCTTATTTTTTGACATGCTTGCAGAGAAAGGCTCAGCAAGACAAAGTTACTGGGTTTCACGTTTTCTGGGTTGGTAGAAGCACCGGGGACCTGATTATAGCACTTAAACACGCCAAAAGTCAGATTTTCATGATATGTCCCCTTTAAAGGTGCCATGTGTAAAAATTGAGGTAAAAATATCCCAAAAATGAGCTACACGCATCAAAAGAATGAGAAGAAATAAGGGCGATGATGTCATTAAAAAAATGTCAAGTTATAGTGCTGCAGAGATATCAACCTTAATTAGCATTAGCATTACTAGCCACGGCCCGACAGGTGTCGTAATACCAGTTTCGGCCATGGGAGGTGGTATGCGGGCAACATAACCACCAGCCAACCTGCAATACACGAATAACTCGCACGGCTTGTGGGCGTACTTGAACCTGATGTCAATCGTGTGGAAAGTACAGCCCACTACTTCATTTCAATTCAGGGAAGAGAGCGGAAGGATGGCTGAAGCCCTTGGCAAATCAGATAAGAAAAGGACCGCTCGTCACAGTCCGGGCTCGAAAGCGCGGGGGACGGCGAGCGAACTGCAGCGCATAGCCCTGTTTTACAACGTTCAGCACCCATTCTGACACGCCCGGGATCGCTTCCCATGCTTTCGCACACGCATAGCTAGGGGCAGAATGGTCTCCGTGTTCTGACCGCCGCACTGCGCGGGTTCGAGAAACTGAAACGGAGGTATCAACGCGGCGCGCGCGCCCTCGTTGTCTGAATATTGCTGCTCGCTGACGACAGCAGCTGGCTGTTTCACATTCAATGACTCGGTCGCTAAGGACGGAGAACAA
Organism: Leuciscus leuciscus; assembly: GCF_965113295.1. Lineage (NCBI taxonomy): Eukaryota > Metazoa > Chordata > Actinopteri > Cypriniformes > Leuciscidae > Leuciscus > Leuciscus leuciscus. The sequence continues at coordinate 79,790,865 of NC_138725.1, read as the reverse complement.
TTTGTGGCGCGAACAGGTCATTTGTAGCCTACTGTATCTTTCAACAGTGTTCGTGTTTTTTTTACTATAGTAGAGATGATCGGTTCACGTGCGCTGTCTGATGTTGACCAATGATGTTGACAGAATGCTGTCTGTCAAATTAATTTAATTCAAACAATGTGTATATACAACTCAAAATGTAATATGAACAAAACGAATATGAACATATTCACTGGTAAAGGTGAAGGGGAGTAGCTTGAAGATGTCATGTTTCAAAATCACTTGACATCACCCAACGTTCCTCTGGAGGCAAAACGTCCTCTATTAGGCTTCGGCTATGGCTCTAGGGTTGTTGTGAAGGTGGGCGGAGCATAGAGACTATGCCGTTTCTCGTCTGTTACTCTAGAGTAGACCAATTCACTTTATGGAGGTATACTGCCCCCATCTGTTATGGAATGTGGAGTATGACTTGATTTTTTTGCCAGATAATACACATGGCACCTTTAAAGTGTCACCATTAGTGTGCTTTGAGTGTTAAATGTTGAAGTCATTATCCCCTTTCTTCTGCAAATGAGTGATCTGCGCAGATTGGTCCTGCTTGTCAAATTGAATGGGATGGTTTAGTTGTGTCATGATACTCTGCTCGCTTCTTGTGTTCACATGCTGAAAGGGTCACGTTTGGATCCAAGACGACCATCTACTGCATAATATCACCTGTAGCAAAGGTGTTCAGTCCTGCTCCGGGAGGATCTCAAACCCCAGCTGAACACACCTGAACCAGCGGATCCAGCTCTTCGGGATCACTAGGCTTTTAGGCTTGTGTGTTTGGGACGGTTGGAGCTAAACTCTGCAGGACTGTGGCCCTCCGAGAGCAGGTTTGGATGCCCCCCAACGAGCAATTTTGCGTTTAAAAGACGTCCAATAGCCCTCCAAACACAGCCTTGATGTCTAGGTTGTCAGTGTAAATTGAAAAGACGTCTAACCAGAGCCCAAGAATAGATCATCAATTAGATAACATGTCAAAGAAATGAAACCAAACACCTTGTAATCACTGTTGACTTTGCTTCCATAATAGATTATCATACATCTCACAAGTTATTTTGGCAAAAACTAACCAAGTTCAAGGTTATTCTGGTGGGTTACTCATAGATGGATTATATAGTTAAACTAGATGGTGAAATGACGGCTGTTGCCTGACCCTGCGTGAGGCCGCACACATGAGGTTCCTTCATGTAAACATGACAGTCTTGTTTAAATATGGGAAATTCTTTCAATTGTATGTGGAACAAAGAGGCACATCTTTGAGAAAGCGTGGGATTTAATTGGCTCTTTGGGCTCCAGGTCTAACTCTATTGTGATACGGGCACAGAATGAGATGGGAGGGGATAAGCGTATCGTCACCTGTGGACACTTGTATGTAATACCTTTGGGAACTGGTTGCTTTTAACGTCTCCACTGGGGATTTTCTCCATTTATGGAGATCCTTTTATACAACCCTCTTACGCAACTCCTTTGTCACGCTAAACCAGGGTTTCTCACTAATCTAACATGGCTCGTTTAATTCATGGAGCCTTCTACTAATGAACTCATGAGAGAATCAGCTGTGCTAAATAAAATAAGGACGATATCAGAAATATTTTGAGTCTCATAAAGTTGCACCCCCGAAAAGTGTCTTCACACTCGGTGTGCTTTTAATGAAGAACATCGTTTGTGAGTTTTCCCTCAGCTTTCCTCCACAGATGGGCTGGAGTGGAGGGATTCGGGACCCGTAAACCCGGGAAGCGATCCATGGGTCAGTGTTAGGGCTTGATTCGGGCTGTCACTGACTGGATCTGACCATGAGTGTGAAGTCTTGGGGTTCGAGAGAGCTCCAGATCAACAGCCGGAATGACGCTTTGGGGGTTATCGAGAAGCAATGATCATTATTATGGGGAAAGTGCAGCAGTCAAACTTCACATGCCAAATGTTCTCAGTCCTAAAGAGTCTTGAAGAGCTTCTGACATTTCAGTATCTGCTAGGTTTACATAATGCTTGTTTGCTGGAACCTGGTGCATGTGTGTATTAATCGGACTATCGGTTATTCCACCACTGTAGTTTACATGTACAGAATATTTACTACTTAGGGCAGTGAATGTGAGGCTAGTCTTTAAACTTTAAAGCTAGTCTAGTCCACTTTAAACTTTACTCAAGCCTAGAACCATCCAGGTAAACGGGAAGAGATCATCTCGAACACAGAATGCTTTATTTTTAAGTATTGCTTAACCGAAATAACCGAAATAGGTTTTATTCTGGGTTAGAGATCGCAAACCTAAACCGGACCAATCAGCTGTGAGTAAAGTGACATCATGTGTCTGATGCACTTAAGCCACTCCCCCTGAATCTCTCGCTGTTTATGAAATGAAAGCAGTTTATATAGTGATAGAACTGAAGACAACATTGCCTGTCTTTTGCTGCTTAGTAATAATAAGTGTTTATTATATTTATATTATATGGATTATAATTATGCATACCCTAGTGAATAATAAATATACTAAAACGTATTTATGCTAAGTATACTATAAATACATGTCCATATGTATGTACTTGATATAAATACCCTGTAATTGTACTTTTGGTATATTTGATTGTGCTAAAGTGGAACTATTGCAAGTATACTTCAGGGACACTTTAAATATCTTGCATTTAAAGACTGATATTATACATCATACTATCCTTTACTAACAGTGATATTAAAACACATTTCATTGTGTAATAAAGAAGTGCTCCAAATAAAGTTAAATTATACTATTTATATCAGTGAGTCTCAAGTAAATATGTTAATGGATTTGTACTATACTTAGTATAAAGTAAATGTATTTTAAATACATTTTGGTATAGTTTTTTCTTCACTAAGGAAGTCTCACCATGTATTTCAAATCTGAGAATGATTTATTTTTTTTAGATGAGACTTTCTATTTGTGCAAACCAAGTAAAATGTGAGGAATGAACTGAAATATGAAATATGCTGTAAGGGCAGAATTATAAACACAGCTTTTGCCTACAGCACAAATGGAACAATGAGCAATTTGCAAATACAATTATTTAATTTGTTAAATATGTAAGTACTACTTAGTTACAAGTAAACAAATTAGTAGTAGTTTCAAGTAAAGACATGTAATTATGACAAATAAAGAAAACAACATATAGTTAGATTAATTATAGCTAGACTTGATCAGAAGTTTTATTTTGTTTAATGGGCCGTTACACTTGTGGACAAAATATCATGAATTATTAAACAAATTGTTAAAATGATCCTGACGAGTCCTTCAAAATACACAAAAAGTAAAAATAAAATGTCAAATGAATTCAGAATGAGAAGTAACAATGTAAAATGTATTAAATTCATTTCAATTAAAATCATGTTATTGTGTTTTCCATCAGGAGCAGAAAGAGATGATCCGGATCTGTGTGTGTTTCTCCCACCAGCACCAGTGCAACTGTGTCCCTCACATATTCTCGTGTGTGTGTGTGTGTGTGTGTGTGTGTGTGTGTGTGTGTGTGTGTGTGTGTGTGTGTGTGTGTGTGTGTGCACTTCATAGTATAGACTATGATTCTACCCTAGTTTGGACCATGAGGCAATCTTGCTTAATGTAGCAGAGCCTATGTTTTCTTGTGTGGTCTGACGTGGATGAAGTCTCCTGCCAAACCGGTCAGGTGGTGTGTGTGTGTGTGTGTGTGTGTGTGTGTGTGTGTGTGTGTGTGTGTGTGTGTGCTGCGGTCTGGAGGCTGTCACAGGCTAACACCACCACCACCCGCCATGCCACCCGCTTACTGCTAATGCTGGAGATAATCGGCCTACACACACACACACACACACACACACACACACACACACACACACACACACACACACACACACACACACACACACACATCTTATTTGTATATGGTGTGGACTTTGCTGCAGTTGTTTTAAACTGAGCCAGTTGAATTAGCTGTACATATAACCCTGAAAGTCCTTACAGAAAGCTTTCGGCATGTTTACGATGTCCTTAGCCTGTGTGAAGCTGATGTCATGCGGGCCACTGGGAACTCTCATAATATTGGTATATCGAAAAAAAAAAAATTTTACTATTTTATTAAAGCATGACACACACGCACACACACACACACACACACACACACACACACACACACACACACACACACAGATTTTATTTGGGGATTAGATTTCCCATGCACACACACAAACACACACACACACACTGGCATCTGATCAGTAATTTATGAGCATGCCAACTCATGCGCACACACACATGCTAAGACTTAAACACACACATGCACCCTTTGAACTATGCAGAAGTCTCTACGCCCGAGATCAATGTGTTTGCGTAAGGAACGAGAGGAAGTTTTCATGGATGTTTTCTTCAGGGTAAAGAGCCGTGCCACAGGTGAGGTTTCTCGTTTTTCATGTTTTGTTTCATTCTTTCGCATCTCAGCCCTGTCTGCAAACACACTCAACCCCTCAGCACTCGCAAGCACACGTCCGATATTACTGTGGATGTTTCGAACCGTTTCCTCCTCAGCCCTTATCTTATCTCCACATCACATTCATTATCATTGAAACTGGTGTGGGAGACAATTACACAGTTCGTCATCTCTCACTGATACACAAGGAGCCAAAAAGTGCCATTGTAATTCCATGGATAATTGGACATGCTTTTAAAAACCTTAATCTACAGCAATAAATACCATGTTGTGTGAATATGGTATTCATCTGGTATCAAAGTATTGCTGTATTACTATACTGTACTGTGAATAAACTAATGTTGCTAAGCTAATGTCCTGACACTCGACTACAGTAGTGGAGTAAAAACAAAGCTGAAAGCAAATAATAAAATACAACGATCAATGTAACCGCTAGCATAGCCAAATGAATAGGCTAATCAACTTTTAAAAAGGAAAACTGTTGAGTACGTGAAAGGCTGTGTGTCCATGTTCAGTCGTAGTGAATGTGCGCAGTGCATATATTTAGCTAAATGCTATTCTCTAGAGTTATCTTTCTAGCTGATTAATGAGTTTATGGACAGTAAGTGTAACGTTACGTGACACTGTACAGCCGACAAGCTGTTTTATGATCGTCTTTCCTCGGGTTGAGACGGGATTCATTTCGGTGAGTTTTATTCTGGTGTTAACCCATGTTTATCCGGGACTGTATCTAGCAGTGAAGAGGAGATTCGCTTGATCTTCTATGTATCGTATTAAAGAGCGCCAAAATGACATTCATAATAAAATCAACCTGGGGTGCACCTCGTCTCCAGTGAGTTTCATAAGTGTGTGATAGGTGTGTGTTGCTTCAGTTTGTCAGCGAAGGCCTCCAGCTGCAATCATCATGTTTCCTCGGCTGAGCTGCTGTCATGATCTCATTCACCTGTGCAGACAAGACTCTGTGAGGCAACGTCAACTACATGAGCCGGTTACCGGTTCAGTAAGAACACAGGAGGACTTCATCACACAGCGATAGACCGGCACCGGGCCGAGGTCTAGATAAACCCGAGTCTGATGGCTCTGTAAGGCTTCTGATAAGAGTCTGTCTGGGCTGGAGGATGACTCATGACTGAGCGCTTATATCTGTACATCAGCAGACCTGCGTTACAGTGATATGACAGAATAACTGTGGCATTAGCTGAGCGGCGCTGCCTGTGTCGTCCCGCTTTGACAAGTGTGTTTTCCGGGTGTAGATGTGACTCCTGTCGAGTGGGATAGCGGATGGCATGTCTGTACACAGCCTTCTCAACCTTCCTGAACACTGTACAAACTTGTGAGCGAGCAAATTGCTTTCAGATAATCACAGGCCTTATTCCCACCTAGATGATCACGCTGCCGCTGAGGGTTGTGGGTAATGATAGTGATAGTGGCTCTGGAAAGAGTGATGTCATCGAGGAGTGCTAAAGGCAGTCTGGTGCTGGTGGCCTGATAAAGGGAAAGGGCTCCGTCTGGCAAGTCAAGTCAGCTTTATTAATGAGTGTTTCACAGCAGCTTTACAGAGATAACAGGGCAATAATGCAACAAAGTTTGTTTCTAGAAGAAAATAGCATCACAGTCCAGGTTAAGTAAGGCAGATCAATAATATTGTTGAATATTAAGTGTCCCCAAACTAAGCAAGCCAAAAGCCAAGGCAACAGTGGCAAGAAACCAAAACTACATCAGTGACAGAATGGAGAAAAACCCTTGGGAGAAACCAGACTCAGTCGCTCAGTTCTCCTCTGGCCAACGAGCGAACAGTGTATGATTATGATCCAGGAGCATTACAGGTCAGAGGTCAGATTGGATCAGAACATTCAGAATATTATCCAGCTCCATCTGGTTGATATGCATGTCTTCCCAGAGGACAACCGTAATGCTCTTTCACAGGAGAACTAATGGCGTTCTGCAGTCCGCACACATCCATCTATCCCTGCTGGGAAATCCAGGATTAACCAGCATAACTCATCCAGGCCGGTTAGAGCTGGTCTAGTCAACCAGCATTCAGCATCCCATGCTGGTCACATCATTCATCATTCAGATGCTTCTCTTAAAGACCAGCTAGAAGACTAATGTGGATATCATAGCTCATATATATATATATTGGGAGAATATTGAGGTATCTGACTGCAGACTTTGGGATCTTGGCACCGTTTGAGACGTTCTGATAAACAGTAACATATAAGAGAGAGAACTTGAGGTTTTCCTTTGTTATTTTTCTTTCATATGCATCATGGAGACTTGCCCCAAATCTTGTGTACCTTTTTCTTTTTTTAAACCCTGATGCGTGAAGTGCTGTGTTACGCTAGTGCACTTACTGTGCAAACATCCCCCTGTGAGGTCTTGATGTCCTCTCCTCTCCTCTCCTCAGCCCCAGTCCCTGTGCTACTTCAGCTCGAGCACGTACACACCCCGTCCTGCCCGAGTGTGTGTGTGTGTGTGTGTTATATTCCCCTGTTCACCGGCACACGAGTGGTGACATGGGAAAACATGTTTCCAGAGGACATCCATTGAGTACACAGTGGATTTTAACTTTGATTCGTCATGTACGAGCTGCAAATAATACCACTGTAGTTCAGTGTACCTGAAGCCACCTCTGTCCAAACCAGTTGTGCATTCGTTCATTTGATCTTTACTCGATTACAATAGCGCAGAATCTCATCGAACGATGATTGAATGGATTAAAAACCTTGAATAAGCCTGTTTGGTTTCATGTCTTCGCTCCACTAATCCTTTATTGACTGTCCAACCGGTTGGCAAAGAACATTGTGCAATTCCCTTTGTGTGAAGTTTTAAAGAGTGCAAACAGAGAGATCTCACTCTCTTTCTGCGGGTAATGTTACATCAGGTATTTCTGATGAGGTTTGACTCGATTAGCTCTGGGTTTCAGAGTCAAAGTTTCCAAAGCGAGACAGTTTTGACAGATGCTGATGAATCCACGAGCGATTACATGTGTTTCTGCTGTTTCCGGAAAGCATTGTTCATCCGTCGTTATCGGCATAGTTCGGCGAGTCGGTTTTTCAAGAACCTTTTTTTTATTGCCACTGTCTGCTTCTCAGATGAAGGGTGTGAAGAACCTGCTAAAGACACAACCCAGTCGTGGCCCAAGCATAACACCAGCCTAGCAGGAGTTCTGTGATGTGCCTGTGTCATCGATGGTAAACACACCGTGGACTCTGAGCTTAGCTAGGCTATTTAGCTGGATGTTTAGAAGTTGTAGTTTGACTGTTTTCTTAAAGCATCTCAAAAGATTCCAGCACTGGGGCTCTCATGTTGCCTTTGCTGACCTCTGTGCACTGCATGCTGGGTAATGGCACAGTGACGTACTGACACCACCAGCTTACAATGTCCCTCAGCCTCTCAGCATGGGAAGGGACTCACATATGGGATCTATACAGAGTAATGACCATCCCATCACTCTCTACATCATTATTCACCTGTGCTGTCTGGGTGTCTCTCCTGTACGGGGGTCACTCACGCGACAGCGTTTCTGCGCAGGAATTTAATGCAGATCACACTCATGACAGACTCTTTTTCCAATCCAGCTTCCAAGCAATTTGATTATTGATAAATAACGAATTTTTTACTATCACTCACTAGTATACTCCATTTGATAACGTGGGCAAACACAGTCGGTCGACATATGCGCTCTAGAAAGCTTCATCTTTGTTTTTCATCTTCCATCATCTGTTTTTCTCCAGAGGTAATGACCAATAAAAATGTCTTTGAACTCTTTTAAACTGAAGTTGCGTAACCCCAAACAAATGCGTGTTGCGTCTGTTGTTGTTTCAGTCTGTTGTTCTGTTGTTGTTCTGTCTCTGGAGTTGAAACAACGACCCGGGCCAGTGTTGCCTCCTTGTGGAACAACTGATTACTGCAAATCAAATTCAATACGCGTGTATGCGCGGTTACAAAAATCACCCGGACTCTTGCGTAAAAACCAAAGTATATGTTGGGCTTCAGAACTGGTGGCGATTGCTCAAATCAATAACCCTTAGTACTACATTGCATTACATAACCACCGTTTGTGCAACACACATGAATTACACCTCAAATCATGTGTCTTATTGTGGAGAGGTTTACAATTACTTTTGTAAGCAGTCAAACTTGAAGACTGGAAAATCCCTTAGACTTAGGCTCTTTTACACTAGTGTGTTTCCTTTTTAAAACGCATAACTTTCACTAAGGCTACACCTGACGTCCACAATACTCCAGAGTTTTCCACCCTCAAAAACTGAGACTTCTGCAAACGCTTGCAGACCCCGTTTTAGTTGCATTTCAGTGTAGACGGACCAAAACGGAGACTTTTGAAAACGAATGCGTGGCTGCCCTCATTCGCTACCTGATTGTCTTCTGGATCATTGCGTGTGTGTAGTGTGGACAGAGATCTGTCCTGGAAACACAACCACCAACTCGTTTTTGATTTTTGTTAGAAGAGGAGACATTGATTTCATCGGCACTTGACAGATATGATACAGTCTTTCCATGAAGCTGAGGTGTTCTGCTTTGTCCTAGCAGACTAGCTCTTATTCTCTGGATGAAGAAATGCGGCTACTGATGAGCACAAAGGAAGGAAGTCAATTATCTCGTACTGTACACTTACTTCAAACTGTAGCTGTCAATCAACTCTAAGCATTTATAACACCTCTCAGACATGAAGGAGCCTGTGTTTGTAAATCTTTTCAAGAAAAGTAAAAAGCAAGAGCGACGGACAAACAGACAGACAGCAAGACATTCTTTCTACATATGAAGTGTCATGTTTCAGTCTCAGACAAATAGTCTCTTGTCTGTGGATGTGTTGAATTGTCCTGGTGCCATGAGGGCTGTTTTCCCCTCGCTCTGATTTGAAGATCGTGGTTCAAACAGAGGACACGTTTATGTGGAATGCCACCACATCAGCTTCTGAATGAGATAAACATGTTCATGCTATCTTGAGTTTCATACCTGTGCAGTCAAGGCATCAGTTCAGGGTATTCATGCAGTCGAGCAAAGCCTGATGGGGTATTTTTTGCAGGGACAATCCCGTCTGCTGGCGCACATCTTAGATGCACACATAAACCAAATGGCAATATGACTGCAAAACACACTGGAGTTCTAGATAGTAAGGGGCTGTTTACACGACACCGTTTTCAACTAAAAACGTACAACTTTTATGCGCTTTGGCCGTTCATTTACTCGACAACAGCGTTTTTAGGTGCAAAACGCAAACTTTTGTAAACCGCCTCCGTGTAAACAACAAAAACGTGAATCTCTGAAGACGATGACGTCATTGCTCATGCGTATTACGTGTTCAGTCTATAGTGTTTCATCGCCTTCTACTGGCCTGGCAGCAGAATACAGCGTTTTTATTCGTTTTCGTGGATCCATGTGAATTGGGATCGTTTTGACAATGGTGTCTTCTGTACGCAGAAAACTCAAAGGAAAAACGTCTCTGATTTAAGCACATCGCTGTTGTGTAAACGTACCCTAAAGTGAGTTATGAAGTATTTCTTTGAATTAATAACTGATATAAATGATAAAACGTTCATCCGGATTCGGCCACTGAGAATCAACAAATCTTATTTATATGAGAAGGGAGATGACATTTACATCTAAATGCAGAGGAAACTGCCCACAACTATGAACTGCTTAAATCAGCCAGATTTACTACACTATGTGTTTGTCTAATTGCATCAAGCTCTAATGATGCCTTTTTAAATCAATATTTGAGTAGCTCGCTGTATTTTACACACTTATTTTTGCATGTGCTGTGAAACCGGCCTATGTTCTCAGAGCTGCACTGTATTTTCTATTCCACCTCTGCAAACTTCATTAGAGCCCTAATATGTTTCTTATTTAAGGTGAAATTGTAGCAGACTTCCATTTTTGCGCCTAGAAATGGAAAGCATAAATGCATGGCACGTTATTGCCAGAGTTTGTCAGATGGTTTCAGGCAGCTCGACTCATTTCCTGTAATGTGTGCCTGAAGACTGCAGTGTCTAATTCAGGATGAGTTGAAGATGTTTCCAGAAATATCTGAAATCTGGGCTTCTTTATATTCGTTATATCCGCAGAGATGCGTTTGGACTTGGTGGCACTGTGCTGGTTTTCTTCTAGCGAGCTCCTACCTGTCCTCCCTGCAGCCGGAGGCCATGCGTAATGAGAGGGTTTTTCACACTCGCTGCTGAGACTCGTTGGGTCTTTACAGTGGATCTGTTCATTATGCCACCAAACCTGAAGCTCGGATGAATAAAGGCGTCAGTTCATGTGTGTGTCGTGTCATGTCTCAGGGTTTTGTCGTGAGGTTTGCGTCACGGGTGTTGGTTCACACCGCTCGTCTCACTGAGGATCTCGACAGCCGTTAACTGATGGGATGCTTCAGCGTTTCCACACTGGAGACGAGAGAAAGGCCTCTTCCTTAAATCTCCAAAAATCTGTCCTCGAGTTTCAGCCTTTCCAGCGCTACTTCACAGCAAAAGTATCAAACGAAGGTCTGAAGAGAGAGTTAGCTGAGAGCCATTGGCTTGGATCAGCTGGCTTCCTCCACTTCTACTGGTGATTTCACATCAGTGGAAAAATGATTCATAAATCCAGCTTACATTCTCAGTGGCAACAAATCCCTTCAGTGAGCCTCGGCATCCCGGCTGATCTGCTGTAATGGCACTGTCAACATGCAGCAGTGAGCGCTGGGATGCTGCCATGTCCGATAGGATCGCTGCGGAGAAAGAGGGAGAGAGAGAGAGCACAGGCCGGCTGCTCCCAGCGGATCCTGAGAGAGTTTTTGGCTGCTCCTGTTCTACCGCTATAGAGCCGGCCAGAGATAAATCCGGACTGAAGAGAGTTTTAGCAGCGATGAGGAGTTGCAAATCTTTCCTTTTTGCCTTTTTGTTGGATATTTCATGTCTTTGTTGAGAGTTCAAAGCAAACAAACAATCAAAAAAAGTACTGGGAAGATATCACGAGAAGTCGTTCCCCTTACTTAAACCAGTGCTGCCTATGATCTCGTGCTCTGGGAAAACTGCACCAATTCCTCTTACTAAGACAGAGACTGAATCCGAAATCACCCCCTAAACCCCCGTTCACTATTCCCTACGTCAGTCGTTCACTTAAACTGTTCACTTAAAGGAATGAATGAAGAGGAGTGAGCGAATTCGGACAGCCACTGAGCGTACATCAGTTGTCCACTCATTATTGCAGTGCATTGTGGGATTGAATGAGTGCACTCAGTAACGTCCACTGTGTTTTCGGACACCACTACAAATGGCTGTCCCCTCAAATAACGCCCTGTTTGAGAATCTCATAACCAATACCAAATCATCCACACTAATCACTTGATGAAGACTGCACTTCTGTCTTGACCGCTGACAGGGGCGTTGATTATTCACTGTTTATTAATAAATAGGTATGTGTTGTTGATTGGAAGGGATGATTTCTGAGACTCTTTACTTCTGATATTCACTAGCACTAGCTAGTACTTCCCTTTGCAAAACTAGCCACCCTGATTCTAGGGGGTTGTGTTTGGTTGTTGGATGGTCGACAGCGTGTTTTTTTTTAAGTCAAGTCAAGTTGACTCATTTATATAGCGCTTTTAACAATATAGATTGTTTCAAAGCAGCTTTACAGTAATAATAGGTAATCAAGAATAAAGTTATTATCCAGCTAAAGTTAGTTTTTGATTGATTCACTTCCGTTGCTAAGATCATTAGTTATTAACTTAGGGGCCGCTTACCGTTCCAACAGAAAACAGAAAACTTGTAATGCGTTCTGGTTTTTCATTTAACCCTTGAAACAGGTTCCAAGGCGCACGTTTTACGGCCCTGTCCCTAATAGCAAAGTCCTCACAGTCGAGTTCTGCGTGGGAGGGATTCTTCAATCCCACAAGATTATGTACCACTTCCGCCAAAAATACGTTTGATTACATTCGGGCAAAAGCCCGTAGGAAGAGGTCTATGCTGATTCTCCAGTCCCGGTCCGGTTAGACTCTGTCTCGTTCCAGTGTTTCTATAGGCTATTTTTCCCAATTTCCACGCACACGACGCTTCAGATCTCCAGTTACAGACTTCTGCGTGCTGTTATTATTAGATAATTCTATTGTGCAGGAGCCCACGGCTCATTTCTCTCTCCCGCTCCCCGTGCACATATCAGCAATCCAAAACTTGTCCCGCGGCCGTGGCTCTACCTCACGGTGCCGTTGAATATCGGGCAGAAGTTGGCCATGGGTTGTCAGAAGTGCGCATCGAGGGATCATAGTGACCCCAAAGAAGTGAACATGAGCACCCTTTTGAAACCTAAAATGACCAAATTTACACTCCACCTCGACAGATTTTGAAGCATCATTAATGTCACGGCAAATCATGAGTGAAGCATTGTTGTATGTTCTGCTGTTAGCATGTTTGATTTTGTCCATGTTCTGCTGTTAGCATGTCTGATTCTGTCCATGTTCTGCTGTTAGCATGTCACATTCTGTCCATGTTCTGCTGTTAGCATGTCTGATTCTGTCCATGTTCTGCTGTTAGCATTTCTGATTCTGTCCATGTTCTGCTGTTAGCATGTCTGATTCTGTCCATGTTCTGCTGTTAGCATGTTTGATTCTGTCCATGTTCTGCTGTTAGCATGTCTGATTCTGTCCATGTTCTGCTGTTCGCATGTCTGATTCTGTCCATGTTCTGCTGTTAGCATGTCTGATTCTGTCCATGTTCTGCTGTTCGCATGTCTGATTCTGTCCATGTTCTGCTGTTCGCATGTCTGATTCTGTCCATGTTCTGCTGTTAGCATGTCTGATTCTGTCCATGTTCTGCTGTTCGCATGTCTGATTCTGTCCATGTTCTGCTGTTAGCATGTCTGATTATGTCCATGTTCTGCTGTTAGCATGTTTGATTCTGTCCATGTTCTGCTGTTAGCATGTCTGATTATGTCCATGTTCTGCTGTTAGCATGTTTGATTCTGTCCATGTTCTGCTGTTAGCATGTCTGATTCTGTCCATGTTCTGCTGCTAGCATGTTTGATTCTGTCCTGTTGTCGGCCACTATCTGTTGCATTGAACAGACTGTTCTGGTCCTGTTCTCGTTTCCCTGGCACTGTGAGGCTGGCAGGGCAGATCTGTACCTCACACACCTAGCGGTGCGGTTTACAAGAGTCCACAGAGTGCCACAAACAGCCCTGGAGCCGCCCCAGAATCAGGCCTTTAACATCACGTCCCTACCAGCCTTCGTTTCTCAAGTCCTGCTCTTTCTGCACGCTTAAGTGCAACCACATGTTATGCCACGGACGTAATCTTTTCCACTGAAGGGAGTTGGGCTGTGGGTGAGGAGAGGAGACAGGCTTCTCTCTGCCATCTACAGCGGGCACGATTCAAAGGTCAGAGTGCCGAATGTGAGCCGTTCTCTAAACAAACGTGCGTCCACATACGTACACGCACTGCCGTTACCTTTCAGCCCCTGGAAACAGCTTTAGATGTCTTTATTTGATTCTGTGACATCAACGGCTCTTCCATTTGTTTCTGGTTTTGATGTATCTACGCAAACATGCCATTAATCAGAAATTCTGAGTCATGCAACTCACATTAGCTGACAGGCGCCGGGTTCTGAGAAATGAGAGAGTGCAAGGATGGGCAGACATGTACCTCTGAAGTGGCCGTTTCAAGAGCTTCCAACGAAGCCTGAGGACACGTTCAGGCCCTGCTCACACTACAACACAGAAGCTCACTGGCCTTTGCACATGTGAAGACTAACTGTCATTAATTGTGTCATCTTTTCCTTGTGTTGTCGGTGTTGTTGTGCACACTTTACATCTCAAAAATTCATCGTATGCGCATCAAAATCAGTGTTAATCTTGTCAGTTGAAACACTGTAAATTTTACAGACTGATCTCATGAAATGGCGTATGTATGACACGCCAATTCGTATTTCCATTTTTGGCGTGTTATCAACACGCATAATCGATTTTCAGCGTGTTTATCAACGCCGGTGACTTAACGTTACATTACTGTATATATAAATATATATGACCTACCCCAACCGCGTCCCTAAACCTACCCGTCACTGGGGTTAATACCATTTATGAGTGTTCCCCTACCATCCTAGGAAAAAAAATATTGCTCCCCAGATGTAGATATACATTTTGCTCAGTTTCGCTCGGACATTTAACGGCATACACATACACGCGGAATCACTCTGACGTTTAACGGCGTAGACATACACGCGGAAGATGACGGTTCGTTTCGGCGTGGACATACACGCGGATAGCTCAAAATGCGTATAAATAACGTAGTATGTTTACGCAAAGTCATGATGTCATGTTGAAATTTTATGAGATGAGACCAAAAATGCTCTTGGAATGCTAATTAAATGCACTAACAACAATTTGCATGTTTAAAATAATTCAGGGATAGTCAATAAATATACACTGTCCTTTGGAGACATTAAACCGAGGTCCTGACTCTCTGTGGTCATTGAAAGCCCATGACCTTCTTGTAGAGAATCAAAATGTAGTTGAATTTAATCGTTCAATTAAAAATACAAACAAACAAACAAACAAACAAACAAACAAAATTAGTAATATTATTACAATTTATTTTAAAGTGTAATTTTTTCCAGTGATCAAAGCTGAATGTTCAGCATCATTACTCCAGTCTTCAGTGTCACATGATCCTTCAGAAATCACTCTAATATGATGATTTGATGATCAAACATTCATTAATATTATTATCAATGTTGAAAACAGTTTTTTTTTTTTTCAGGATTCTTTGATAAATATATAAAGTTCAAAAGAACAGCATTTAATTAAAATAGAATCTTTTGTAACATTATAAATGTATTTACTGTAACTTTTGATCAATTGAATTCATCCTTGATGAATAAAAGTATTGATTTCTTTGATTTATTTCCCCCCAAAACCAAAATAAACATTCTTACTGACCCCAATAGTAGGGTTATATATGAGAGATATGATCAACAGGATTTTCAGCATCATAGCTGTGATTATATAGTGCATGTTAGCATCACTGGAGCAGTGTCCTGACCCATGATACAGTAGAGAACAGTCCAGCACTGGAGCAGTGAACTGGAGCAGTGTCCTGACCCACGATACAGTAGAAAACAGTCCAGCACTGGAGCAGTGTCCTGACCCATGATACAGTAGAGAACAGTCCAGCACTGGAGCAGTGTCCTGACCCATGATACAGTGGAGAACAGTCCAGCACATACAGTAGAGAACAGTCCAGCACTGGAGCAGTGAACTGGAGCAGTGTCCTGACCCATGATACAGTAGAGAACAGTCCAGCACTGGAGCAGTGTCCTGACCCATGATACAGTGGAGAACAGTCCAGCACATACAGTAGAGAACAGTCCAGCACTGGAGCAGTGAACTGGAGCAGTGTCCTGACCCATGATACAGTAGAGAACAGTCCAGCACTGGAGCAGTGTCCTGACCCATGATACAGTGGAGAACAGTCCAGCACTGGAGCAGTGTCCTGACCCATGATACAGTGGAGAACAGTCCAGCACTGGAGCAGTGTCCTGACCCACGATACAGTGGAGAACAGTCCAGCACTGGAGCAGTGTCCTGACCCATGATACAGTGGAGAACAGTCCAGCACTGGAGCAGTGTCCTGACCGAACAGTCCAGCACTGGAGCAGTGTCCTGACCCATGATACAGTGGAGAACAGTCCTGCACTGGAGCAGTGTCCTGACCGAACAGTCCAGCACTGGAGCAGTGTCCTGACCCATGATACAGTAGAGAACAGTCCAGGTCAGGGTAAAACAGCAGACCAATGTCTTAAATCCACATATCTCCAAATATATATCTGTCCAATCCCAGAATCCCCTGTGTTCCCATCACACTCATCCACCGGTCTGCAGATAGTACTGTGGAAACAAACAAAAAAACATATTCAGGTCAGTTTGAGAGTCTCAGATATTAATAAAACATCTTCATAATAACAAAACAGACAGAACTGAGATGCATGTGTGAGTCCAGATCCTCTCGCTCTGCACATGTTATGTCTCTATTATTGAGGAGAGATGATGGACAGAAGACGTTTAGACTGATTAAACGAGTGTGAAGACGGTTCTGCTTTCTTGTGATCCGAAGGAAAGGTCTCTAGAGCTGAGCTTGGTCCAGAACGTGAGCCTCCAGCACTACTTCTCTAGTAGAACAGCGGATTAACCAAATGGCAAAAATCTAGATAGCTGAATTTAAAAAAGACAACATGACGGTGTTGACCTGTGACCCCTGATGACCCCTGATGACCCCTGATGCTGGTGTGTCAGAGCGAGTGTGTCGTGAAGCTCCTCGTTCCCGATGTCGTCACCGTCATGACTTCACTCATGTTTGCGGTTATACACACACACACACACACCCCCAGCATGACATCAGTGTTGTTCCTCAGTGCTGGAGTCTCTGTGGAGACGGCGAGAGGAGCGGGTGGCGGGTCGAGTTCTGGTGTGTGTGTGTGTGTGTGTGAGGAGTCACGTTCCACCTCTACCTGTCTGGGCCTCGTGCCTGAAGCTCAAACCTGCCTGCCTGTGTGTGTGTGTGTGTGTGTGTGTGTGTGCCTGGGGCCAGAGCTTATCACTCCATCAGCTCATCCGTCTGTCTGCTGGCAGTCTGCCCTGAGTCACACACACACTCTCACACACACTGCTCTCTACAGCGAGACCCTCAGCAGTGCTACCACACACTCATCTTCAGTCTTATAGTGCTTCATCATCAGACTAATACTGTGATCTGACACACACACAGGTCAGGCTTCACACTTACAACAAGAGGAAGTGCTTTCAGGACATCAGGTGTTCACAATTAAATAATACATAACCTTTTTTTATATCAGATTCACCTGGTTCAACCTGTAATAATAAATTCTCAGTTCTTTGTTTGGTGGCACATTTAATTCTATTGCATACACACTATATTAAAAAGCTAGTCTGGACACGTGCGGTTCCCGCTTAACTGACTCAAGAACAGTCTTAGCTATTGCACAACAGCTCGTGTTCAGTTTCCCACACATCTGTAGAACGAATGTTATCACACTCTTCACTAGCAACCATACAGCCGGACAGTGTTACGACTCACAGTCTCATATTTACTGCCAATATTTTGGTGAAATATGCTAATTACTCTGAGATGTTTTGATTAAATAGTTCCTGAAGGGAACCGTATGCATTTTCCTGTTGTGACCTACGAATAGTTCTGACACCAGTCTCTCTCTCTCTCTCTCTCTCTCTTTCACACACATTCCTGTACGTTACAGTTCAGAGAGATCATGAAGAAAACACAGTTCAGAGATCATGAAGAAAACACAGTTCAGAGATCATGAAGAAAACACAGTTCAGAGATCATGAAGAAAACACAGTTCAGAGATCATGAAGAAAACAGCTCGTCTTACTAAAAACTGCTGCACATTAATACATCTACAATATTAGTGTAGTCGAATAAGGAAGCCAACATAAGGCAGGAAAACTCTTTTCATTACACACACACACACATACACACACACACACACACACACACACACACACACACACACACACACACACACACACACACACACACACACACACACACACAAACCATCATGTAGATTCACTCTTGTGGTTGAACACAACATAGCAACTTCAGTTTGATGTTTACAGCACTGTAATTAGTTGATTACACTAAAAACCTGTATGAAGACAGCAAACCCATGGGTTGATCAGAAATTATATTTATTGCTGATTAGAAAACTATTTACATGACAGCATCAGCATTGAGCTTCAGATCAATGGGTTTGATCACGATAACAAACGAACTACAGAACAAGTTTTGCAACAATGAATACAACACATGCGGTTGCAATTACGAAGTAAAATGTAATGAACAAGAGTTTTCATCTCAACTAGGGCTGGGTGATATGGACCAAAAGTCATATCCCGATATATATTTAGGCTGAATTTCGATATACGATATATATATCCTGATATTTTTTTTTTTCATGTTTTATTTTTTTCAAAATTTGTTAAAACACACACAAGTACTGTCCCCTTTTACTTAACATAAATTGTAAGAATATTAAAGACTAGTACTAATAAACATTAGGCCTATGCTAAAGGTATTAAATAGCAGTCCCAAAATAGTTTTTGTTAATACAATGTTGGTATGAGCCACCACAGTCATTTAAAAATATAAAACAATTACACAAAGAAAAATAGTGGCATTTTGGGGTTAATATGGAAACTACAGTATAACGGCTGACAGGACAAGAAAGTCCGTTTTTCTGAGGTGAAAGACTTTATTTCATGTTATAACATAACATGCTCTAAACACGCACGCAAAGTGGAAAAGGAGGGGCGGGGGGGCGCGGGGAGCAGCGCAGAGAGCTCCGGGTCAGCTGGCTTGGAGCAAGGATCACAAGCGCAAATTTTAACTATATCGATGCGATATGCGATATATGCTAATTCCATATCGCATTTACAGTTTTTTACAATCGCTATGACAGTTTTTTCAATACATTTAACAAGTTTCCTAAACTCTTAACGCACCAACACACCTAAAACACACAATTGGCAAAACGGTTAATTTCATGCTCAAAATCACACATTGTAAACTAAACTCCAAAACTAATTTTCAAAATACAATAATACACTAACACAATACACTATGTCTAACAAAACACTGCAAACATGTTTCAAAATCAAATAATTATTCAAAACACTAACACATGTTCTCTTCCAACAGGAACATTTAGTCAATCATAACACAATGACAAAAAAAACACTATCATCAGCTGAAATTACAGAAACTGCATTATTTTATGTGTCAGGTCTGCCCTTATACAACAGACAGTATATTGTATTGATCATAGATTGTGTTTTGCACTGCAGTTTATTTATTTTTTTGAAGTCGCTCTACATTTTTGTTTTGTTTGTAATGTAAATGCATGCATTTTGTTGTTGTTGTTTTTTGCAGCAGAAATTCAATACTACAAAATAAATGACCCTTCTTAGAGTAGCTTTATAGAATGTATGGTTTATGAAAAAAAAGAAGACAGACACAGAATTGCTGCAGTAACGGCTTTATTTGCGACAGGACATTTCTGCAAGATAACAAAAATATGCAATATAGCTGCCATTTACAGTATTACTGTATGTGAAAATACAAAATATACAAACAGAAAAGGCCATCTTCTAATCTGCCCGGTCTTCTGCATTTGTCCACATGTTCTCATCCACATCACACCTGATATCTTCCCTGGCAAGGCATCTTGGGAAGAATCGTTTACAGTAACATGCCTTATCCACACCTGGCAGTGTTCAGCTGTGATGTCTTGGTATGCAACATCTTTTGCATACAGGAGGGACATTTGGTCCTGTGGACTATGGTCAAAAACCTTTCATCTCCAGGCTGAGAAAACTCCTCAATGGGGTTGAGGAAAGGGAAGTAAGGGGCAAGGAAAATGGACATCATCCTCTGATGGGCGTCAAACCAGGCTGTGACTAGACGGGAATGGTGGAATGCCACATTGTCCCATATTTGCATAACTTCAATCAGCTGTTTCTCACTAGCAATGGAATAATGTGAAAATACAAAATATACGAACAGAAAAAGCACAAGAAGAAAAAAAAAAGAGTCATCTTCTAATTATTTGCATAATTCAATCAGCTGTTTCTCAGTAAGAATAGAATAAAATACAGGGGATATATTTGTGTTTCAATTCACAATATAAGCAGCTGTTTACCTTGACTTTAGCCTGTAAGGTTAGGTTTAGAACATGGTGTTATCTGTTCTGGCATACAGTGTTAAAGCATTGGTAAATTTGGCAGTAAAAATCCATTGTTTTTTTCTTGTTTGAGCTTGTGTGTAAAAGAAGTTTAAGCATTTTAAATTTGTGTTAATTGCATGCATTTTGTGTTAAAGCAACAAGAAATGTGTTAATAGTATAGCTTACACAGACGGATGTAGTGCTAACTGTGTTAAGAGTTTTGGAAAATTGTTAAAAGTATAGAAAAATCTGTCATAGCAATCGTAAAAAACTGTAAAATATATATATATTCTTTATATCGATATATCGCCCAGCCCTAATCTCAACATAACTTTCTTTCTTTTTTTAAATCCGAGCACAGATATTGACTCGTATTACTCGTATAATACTCGTACTCGACAAAAGTGCTTTATCCGTACCAGATACTCGTTTCAGCCGAGTATCCGGCTCAACTCTAATGCTAACCCAGATGCTAACCCTGCCATGCTAAACCAGATGCTAACCCATGCTATATTAGAAAATGTACCTCCAGAAAAGAGAAAATACATTTCCAGACGTAAAATACATTTTGGTTGAATGCAAAATGTATTTTTAAAAATGTAAATTGGATAATATAAATATATATTTACATTGAAAACATAAGAAATGACAAATAAATATATGAAGAAATAAAATAATCAAACTTACATCAATATAATATATTTTTATTAGCGATATATTTTAAGACATGTCTGAATACATCCAGGCCTAGCTGCCTCTCTGAACAGCCTGTCAGTGTTAGCATTAGCGAGCACCGCTAACATGCACACGAGAGCTAGAGAACTGATCTAACAGCAGTTTTAACTCTGAGAATCAGCCATAAGCCACTGATTATTCAGATCTTGTGAGTAAACAGGATGAGATTTGCTGCATTATCAGATGTGGGGTTTTGTCCCAGAGCAGTGGAGGAGAATATGAAGGGTTTTGATTTCGATCGGTCAGTTCTCAGCAAGTTTTGTGAAACGCTACAGAAGTGTGTGTCAGGGCTGCCAACTCTCACGCATTGAGCGTGAGACTCACGCAATTGACACTTTTCACACGCTCTCACGCCACACATCCATTTTCTCACGCACAGAAAAATTGCGGAGCAAAGAGGTACTTTTAATATTAAACTAATTATCAGCTCTTAGATTCCGTAAATTTTATTACGAAATTCAGACAAAAATACGTTTGGCGCTTGTAAATGTGACGTGACAGATCGCTGAGCGCCTCAGTTCAAGTGCACGTGAACCGATCATCTGTTACTCTTTTATTTAAAGATGCATTACAACTTACCGAAAGTATACATAATATCGACCAATTAGTGTTTTTCAACCACGGAAAGAGGTCAATATATAATAGCAGGAGAACAATTATGTCACATAACGTTACATTTACCTCAGGAAAGCCATTTAATGATCATAGCATATTAATTGAATAGAAAAAATAGCTAGAGAGGAGATTTTGCTAAGCACTATATTACATATTTATTATATTTTTACTTATGTCATTAAATAATTGTTATTATAACAAAGACTGCATTATATTTAATTTCATTTGTTATTTTTAACCTTTAATAATACCAGCAGATTGGGCCCTCTATGTTTACAGCATTAGGTGAGATTATTTTTTTAAATAAAATTTAAAATAAACATGTATCCAAAGTAGTCAATATTGAATCAAAATCGGAATCAAATCACAAGAATGGAATTGAAATTTAGAAATTTTTGTCAAGCAATAATAAAAACTGTATCCTACCAGTCATTGTACAATGTAAACATTGTAACATGTTGTCACTAAACTTCATAAAATTCTATTTAGTTACCAAATGTTTTGACAATCACAATTACACTTATTGTGACGCAATATTTGTTTTTACATATCCCCCACAAAAAAAATCTCACTCCAAGCTAAACTCAAAAGTTGGCAGCCCTGGTGTGTGTGGTGAGCGACTCTCACTGAGGTAAAAGCTTCCCACAAACGCACGCTGCAAATTCCCATTAGACACAACATAATATAGACATGGTCATGATATACACAGAATGATTGATCTTTCACTCACTGTAAGTGTGATCGCACTAGTTCAGCGCGTGCTGTGGTGAATAATTAAGCGAGGATACGATCTTTGGAGGATGATGATGTTATAAATCATCTTCTGTCCTGCATGCCGGTTTAAACTGGACATGCTAATCACACACAGGTACTGGGAACCACACGGCAGACCTACAGGAGACTTCATTAAACTCTCTGATTAACAACCAATAAAGAGTGTCAGTCAGAGCCTGTGGCTGAACACCATAACATCAGTTCGATCCAAACCAATTACAACTTACATGCTAATCTAAGAACAACTCAAAGTTGCTAGTCAGAGGTTTTACTTCATTACTAAAGTCCCCGTGAACCGGAAGTGATGGTCGTATTTATGTTTTAACGTGTGAAAGTTTCGGACGAGAATTTGGGATTCAGAGCGCAATGACCTTAAGAGTGATTTCAGCTCAAGTCGAGTCGGGTTAGGTAATGCCCAGTGTTCATTCGAGCAGTTCCCAGGGCTGGACCAACATCAAAGGCCGTGTGACAGCAGAGTGACAGTAAGGTCGGAGGGTCATGGGTCGGTCACAGGTGCAGTGTGACCCTCAGCGGGTGACAGCGAGAGCTCGGCCTCCATGATAAGAGCCCTGTTAATGACAGAGAGCCGGAACAGAAGAGCCGGTTCACCTCTCTGTTCCCAACCTCAGGTGAAAGAAGCGGAGAAGCCCTGTCGTCACCAGCTCTCAAACCCTGGGAGAAACATACGGGAGTGAGTTTGTGCTACGCTGTGGATATAGCCACTGCTAAAGGCCATTTTAGCCTTTGGCATTATAAAATGGCTATTGCATTGTAAAGATTAAATATTGTGTGAAGGACACAAACTTTATTTAATGAAACAAACTGATTAAATGCTATCCTGGCGCTCTCTGACATGGAAACTAAGATTGACTTCTACGGGTGGAATTCAGTTAAATTCAATTCACATTTATTTGTATAGCGCTTTTCACAATACACATCATTTCAAAGCAGCTTTACAGAAAATGCACATTACAGTTTAGAGTAATTTGTTATCAGACGTAACTGTCTAAGTTATGTATTTCAGAAATGGCAAAATACTGGAATACTGTATTGACCAATCAGCATCCAGGACCACAACTTTCTGCTATATAAAACACTAACAAAACTCAATAAACCTTCAGCAAATGACAAAACGTTGTTATTAAAGTCCCCCTGTGGTGAAAAAACTGCTTTTACTGTTAAGTTTATATGTCTATGTGGTGTTTTTAATACGCTTTAAGACAAGCCATGTGTAAATTCATAAGTCGACAGCATTGCTGAGTATTTCCTCCTTAAAACTGCAGTGAACCAAAGACAGTCTCAAAAACACGCTTTGAAATCGCTGGTGTTTCTGACGTCACAAACTACCTTGTAACCAATCAGATCAACGTGTGATCGTCAACCAGTGGATCTCTGAGCTGAGTGAGTGAGTGGAGGCGGGGCTCTAAACAAGGCAAGGGTGTCGAGTTACATTCAAGATATTTTAAGGCATGAAGAATTTTTTTGTAATTTTGGTGATCAAAGATGAGTTTTAAGGGATAAAATGATTGACTACAGGGGAACTTTAAGACCAGCATCTATACAGACGTATCTTCGTCACGTCCACACAGGACCTGTCTGTGGTCTTATAATGTTGTAACCAGTAACAAAACATTTTTACAATTTTATTTTCTGAGTTATACTACTACTTTGGCCACACAGTTTGTTCTGGTCCACAAAAAAACACTAAGCCAGTACAGACTCCTCATCTGGAGTGTGTTTCCTGTTGGCTGGATGTCGTACACCCCGCTGGTAATCTCTTACATGCTTCTATCGTTTTCAGATGACTGTATGCTAAAACACAAACATTAAACAACATAGAAGCAGGAGAGCAATCTTTCAGACTGACAGACTACAGGAGAAGACAAGAGAGAGATGCTAAGTTCAACAGAGAGATGTAATCCCCTATCAGACATGGAGCAATATTTCAGGTCAACAGTTTTCCCAAAGTCAGTGCTTTCATTATCATCAACCATCAATACCCAGCCATTAAAGGGTTAGCTGAACCTTTGCCATACTCTCAAATCTCGTTCACTCAAAACATTCCACTGCATACTATCCCAATGAGGTTAGGGGTCTGTGATGTCAGACCTGGCGTGATGTGTCTCGATTATTCGGATATATTCATCGATTTTTAAATTAATGAATATTAATGACTAATGAATTTAACTGAATAGTCAGTTTCTCACACATAGTTTTTGTATGTCTTCTGAAGATTTCAATATGAAGAATTCAAATTCATATGGATGTCTTTTATGACACTTTATATTTTTTGTCCTATAAATGAACTAAATTGACAACTTTTTTACAACAAAAATGAACCGTCACTGAACTTACTTAAGCTGGACTGTGATGCTATTCTCTTCTGGAAACAAACTTTGTTGCATTATTTTCCTGTTATCTCTGTAAAGCTGCCTTGAAACACTCTGTGTTGTAAAAAGCGCTGTATAAATAAAGGGGACTTGACTTGACTTGACTTGAAAGATCATATTGTACAGGGAATATATATTTTGATCCAAGATTAGAGTCATTATTTGGTCATACTTCAGAATGGGACATGATGTGGTTACATAACATGTCCAGAACCGACTTTCTTCACATAGATGATAAAAACAAAGGCATCTTGCAGGTCTTCACTGGACGCACAAGCCGTCATGCCATGCTGTTTTACTGGGATTAGAAACAGCTTCTTCCATGGTGGGCTCCAATCTCACAAAACGTGAGCACATGGTTCCCATTGTGGTTTAAAGCAGACCAGGAGGGTTACGCTGCTGTTTCTGGCCTCATGGTGTGAAGCGAATGCTTTCAGGTCCAGGGGAATACTGCTGATCCGAGTTCTCCGGGCCGATGGCGCTGAGGTCCAGGGGAACGAGGTCAAGAGGGACAGCATAAGCAGACGTGCTCCTGTGTTGATGGACTGGCCCGACGGTAGGTGAGGGGATATGAAACGGTGTTGAAATGTAGCGGATTTGGGTTTTCAGTGCCCATCTGACATTGTAGAGACACCAGAGAAGGGAATAACTTTGAAGAGGGTATTATGGAAGCGAGAGAAAGTTAAAGATGACAGCAGGACTGTTGAAAGAGACAGAGTGGTGGGAAATGAGAACACTGAAGGGCGGGGCAAGTGTGTGTAAACACTGGTAAATGGTTGGCTGTTTTCTTTGACAAACACACCCACACAACAGCACAGCAGGTAAAGAGGTTTAGTCACTCAGGCAGATGGTTCAGAGTTCTTCAGGACTGATTCTTGTGTTCTCGTGACAAAGAAGGCAAAATGTTTGACTGCCCGTGTCATACGGTAGCAACAATTACAGGGAAGGTTTTAAAGGTTCACAGAATGGGGTCTCCTATAAGGATATGCATCATGAAGCATATCTAGACCTATTCAATCCCAATAAACCAATTAAATTCCCCCAGAACCCCAGTGAGACTAACTAACTGTGATGATGCATTCAGTGTCTAAGCAAGAAAATTAAAGTGCCTTCTCAGAAAGGCCATTTCTCTATAACAGTTGCTAAGGAAAGCTCCATTATTATTACCGGTCATGCATACGGTTAAACCTTGACCCCAAGCATTAGCCTAAAGCTTATCCCACTACAAACATGAACGGCACAATGATACGGCTTGTTGATGCGAAACATGCAAATGCTTAAGTTTTTTAACCTGGCATATGATAATGGGTGAAAAGCATCCCATAGACTTAAAAATTAAAGAAGGGACCAGAGACATATAAACAGGGGTCTCTTTTGACCACCCAGAACACCATAGCGACTGCATAGCAACACTCAGCCACTCACGACACCTTAATAACTGCATAGAAATGTCATGGCAACCACATACAACCACCTATTATACCCATAATACCAAAGCATTATGGAGGCGAGTTTAGCACTACTCACATTTGCTTCAGGAAATGCCAAAATCTAGTTACCCTTTTTAGTGTGATAAGACTAGGAGCCAAATGAAGAGTCTTCTGTAGGACTAATTGTGTTGGTCCCAAGTGTGTTTAGTATGAAAGAAAGAGGCAAAGTCATGGTAGAAGGTAAACAATACAATCTCTGGACCTCTCTCATGGCCCTCTCTCTCTTCTGGCAGAGACGTCTTAACTGACAGTTTGGGCTTAAAGGTCAAGCAGGAGGCAGCCCCATTCTGACCTTGTGTTTCCAGAGGTCAAATAGGTCAATTGACCCCCACCAGCACTCAGTTACGTCTATAGACCATTTCCGTTCATTTGCCCTTACTCATTCTCTTCTTTTCCGCCTGTGTGATGTCATGTTTTCCCCTCATGCATAGATAGGAGAGGGAAGGAGGCAATGGCTTTAATTAAATGCCTCCTGAAGGGCTTTTGCTGTTTTCCATTCAAGAAGCGCTTACATAAAACTTGAGTCATTAAGTCCCAACACTCTTCCAACCACTGAACCGTGTGCTGAGAGGCTGGCCGAACACCAGAAGCACCTCACAAGTGTCTTCCACAGTCCTGTTAGCAATGCTGGATCAGCATTCATCTTCTGACCTTCATACTGAAGATGAGTGTGTTCCCGTCTTCAAACAAAACTCTCAGGTTCACCTTCAGTGGTGCTTCTTCCAACAAGGGTAACTAGAAATAGATGATTTTGATCTATTACCAGCAAGGACTTAATCTGACCGACTATCACCCATAAACAAGTGATTCAAAGGTCTGGTCTGGGTGGTTCGAGATCCCCCTAGGCCAACAAGCAACTACATCAGGGTCTGCTTCCAATTTATCCTGTTTATCACTGTGCTGGAGTCAGCCACTCTTATTCCTCCTCAGAAAAATAAACCTTGGCCACACTTGGAGCATTGGGCTCCAAAACACTTAGCTTTCATAAACACTATTAGCTTTATTCAGTTCTTGTCTGCATGTCTGAGGACAGATAGTAAAACCATGAAGTAGATATTATGAATAAACACTTTGGGGCGAATTCTAAACATTTAGCCACTCACACATACTTTGCCTCAGCGCTAAACTCTATGTATTATTTACAGACCACTCGCAGTCCAATTTAACAGGGCACTTTCTAAAGTCATTAGGCTTTTTTTCTCTATCGAATACACCGGGTTGATGAACATCAGCGATATGTGCCACATGGCTAAGGAAAGCAAGGGGTAAATCCAGTGTTATCCAGTTATTTAGAGGCTGTTTACACGACACCGTTTTCAACTAAAAAACTTTTTATGCGTTTTGGCCTGACAACGGCGTTTCGGGTGCCTAAAAACGCGAAATCTTGAAAACTGGTTTCAAAGTGCCAGTTTTTGAAAACGGCCTCTGTGTAAACAACATAAACGTGAATCTCTGAAGACGATGACGTCATGCACATGCGTATTACGTGTTCAGTCTATAGTGTTTCATCGCCATCTAGTGGTCTGGCAGCAGAATACAGCGTTTTTAATCAATTCATGTGAATGGGGATCGTTTTGACAATGGTGTCGCCTGTATGCAGAAAACTCAAAGAAAAAACTTCTCTGTTGTAAGCATATCGTTGTGGTGAAAACAGAGTGATTTCTAGTGATTAACAGAGGCAATTATAACAGGGCATATCCAGATACAACCTGCAGCATTTTACCTAAGGCTGGCCACACACTTGAAGATTTTAAGCCTGATTTAGGCCCGATTTGCAACCCCCAACGATCTGGGGTGTGTGGCACGATTCGAGGCTTCTTGCAACTGACTTTTCGTCCAAAACATCCTCAATTGTGTGGTGTCATTACAATTATTTGTATTGCCCACACAATACCAAATCTTAAATATCAAACATGTCCTGCCAGGACTTCAGATGATGCAGACTCTGAATCAACATGCACCAATGCTACAATTTTCTATATGTCATATGTTATCATTTGTTAACAAACAAGAATTCATTACTTCAATGAGCTCACCGTTTCTGCCTTAAATTATTACATTGTTTAAATTAATTTTTAGGATTAATTTAGGCCTAACAGAGCGGGAACTACAATGTGCAACTTCAGTTCAGCACTCATTTTGGTAAATCACGCATTCAAAAAACGTAGCCAGCATGTACCAACAAACCACGCTATCAGCATATGCAAGTGATTGTTCCTGACTATTTGGGCCTCTTCGCCATGGGGTTTATCACAAGATGAAGTGTCCCAGTGGTCAAGTTATTAAAAGGGTGCATCCTCACAAAGCAAATCAAAAGAGGACTTCTGCCCACACTGTGATTTCTATAGAAAGCCCAACACAGCAACATTCTTCTGAGACTTTGCACATTGGGTGTCCCCTTGTCAAGCAAAAATGCTTGAACTGACAACAGGCTTAAGTGATGTCTCAAACAGCTGAGGGGGTCTGGATATGTGTGAGTGGGCAAGCCAAAATTCAGATAAAGCTAATCCATCCTTTCTCTTCTCCTACCTTTTCCTAGGGTGTGTAAAAGCTGAGGCTGACTCTTTTTTCCTCTGGTTGCCCTTATGGCCGTCTTAGGGGAGGTACACAATACCCAACCAGCTGAGCTTTGAACGCAACTCTGTCCTGTGGAAGTCTAGGTGCAGACAAAGGCCACGTGTGGAGAGGCCGAGGGACTGGAGCCATCAGCCATTAGGAGTTGCTTTAATGCAAGCTGACTGTCTGTACCTCCTCCTCGTCCTATCTGCCCTTCTTAATCCTCAACTTCTCGAAAGCCCCACACGCCAGAGCCGACTGCCAAAACCTTTGTAGGGAACAAAAAAAGAAAAGTTGACGAGGTCGCAGCAGGCCTGGACCACCTGCTCAGAGAACTCAATTGCACTCTGCAACAGTGAAAGTAAGAAAGACGCGGTCGCTCTTATGATCCTGCCGTACAAAGGAACAAATTGCGTTCCTCGGGCCTGTCCTCCACAGGTCAGGAATCAGGGCGAGAGCCTGTGATTGGCCCTCTCAGGAAATGTATTTGTTTGGCGAGCATGTTTTTAGCCGGAGTTCCATTCATTTCTCCTTTCATCTCCTGCTTTTCTATTCCTCTGGTGCGCATTTGTCAAGGCACTTCTCTCAAAATTGAATGTTATTATTCCAAACAGTCTCAATGGCACGGTCTTATCTTTTATTTATTGTTGAGTGGCAGAGGCCGGCGGGTGGGCGAGAGCATCTGTCTGTAGCCTAGATTAAAGGGACGGATAGAGTCGGAGAGCGATATAGTGCTGCTTCATCGTCATCTTCATCATCATCATCATCATCATGATCTTAATTGCATGGCTGAATTTCTGATCGCTACTAGCTTTAATCTACAGCCTCACATAAACAATAGCAACGCTCCTGGAAGACACATCCCAGCAAGCAATAGCCCTCATTTCACCATCTAGGATAACTATAGACTCGATATAGTCTAGGCTATGAGTAACCCACTTATAGCCAAAATAACCTTGAATTTGGTTACAATAAGTGAGGGGACCATTCACGGTGAACATAGACCAATGTTAGATGAATGTTGAGATGTGTACAGTGTAAAATGATGTTAAACCTCATCAATAATGAAGCATGCATGAGTAATGAGAGTCTCATGAGAGTGAACATGAAGACGTAACTGCATGGTGGATAAACCGAACTGGACAATGATGCATTCACACCAGCCACGAGGACCACCCGACATAACCAACTCAAGACACAAACACATCTGCTCTACACACACACAACATTACACAAATCAGTACATCGTCTGTGTACATACACATCTGCACAAGACTAGTGAACACACACTCCCACATCTGCACAAGACTAGTGAACACACACTCCCACAAACACAAGGATAAGACACTGGAGAAAAACT
Organism: Leuciscus leuciscus; assembly: GCF_965113295.1. Taxonomy (NCBI): domain Eukaryota; kingdom Metazoa; phylum Chordata; class Actinopteri; order Cypriniformes; family Leuciscidae; genus Leuciscus; species Leuciscus leuciscus. The sequence continues at coordinate 79,760,747 of NC_138725.1, read as the reverse complement.
AGGGGAAAAGTCACTGGTTGAGTCACCGAGGAGTTGATTAGAAAGAGGATTCATCAGAGGTGTGTTTGGTCACTAGACATGTGGCACCCTGTGGCACCATCCAGATGTTAATCTCCTCTCTCAAAGCCAGTCATCAAAGGACCAAAATCATCTTTCAATCTTATACAGTCAAACCTAAATTTATTCAGACACCTTCAACATTTCTCACATTATCACAGTTTATTCGCTATAGTTTAGAAAATGGTAATGAAATATGAGCAGAACTCAGTTGATATTTGACTGGTTTTGTCCGTCCTTCTGTTAGACTGTCTCACACATGAATTATGTTGAATATCTGTCAGATGTTAAATTTAACTACACAATTAGATAATACCAATTTAGCTCAACCAATCACCAAGCAATTCTTCATTTTGTTCAGTCTGTGTGTAAAAAGAGCATTAGCAATTAAAGAAAACACACTTCAGCAAAACATGATCAGCTCAAAGTGTCCCAATCATTTTTCATCCCAAATTTGTATAAATGTTACAGGTAGTCACTGTATGAAGAGTGTTTGGGTATAATATGTCACAGTTTTTTGCTCTCTTCACTTACATAAATGAACTATAGTGTCCTGCAATGATATCCGGTGTCTGATTAATGTTTGGTTTGACTGTATATACCTAAGAAACCCCAGCAACACTGCTGAGAGTGAGAGAATGAGAAGTGAAGTCTGGACAGAAGTCGGGTGTCTCGCGTCCAGCGTGTGTGTGTCATTCAGGGATTTGGGGAGTAACTCGCAGCTCAAGCCAGAGTCTATTTCTAGAAGATTTCCTAAAATAAAGTCCTGAGCTCCTAATCTGGCAGAAGAGAGCAAACCTTCAGCAGCATGAACTCAGCGGTGCCATCACGTCACTGCTGACGAAACACGGATCTCGTAAAGAAGGTCAGCGGACCTCCAGCGAGAACTGCTGGAACTGAACCGAGTCGTTTCATCTGCCAACCTGATCCCACACTGACACAACACAGCAAACACACCGACGGCAAGAGCTTTCTATTAGGACACGTCTTCAACACTTCAACTCATCTTTGTGTTGTTCCAAAACTATATGACTATGTTTTCCATGGAAAAGAATAGAATGGTCTTTTACTGAAACATAAAGTCAAAGTCAAAGTCTAAGTTTATTTATACAGACAAAGCTGGCCAACGTGCTTTACAAAACATCAGAAAACAAGAACACGTCAAACATGGAGAAAAGACGTGTAGAAATTTTAAACAGACAACAGTCCTAAAACACATGGCACAAATGACCGATTATTGAAAGCAAGTAAAAGTAGGTTTTCAGCCGTGACTTGAAAATAAAGTGACTAACAATCTCTAAAACCACAATAAAGTGATAATTAAAGTAGTCCATAAGACTTGAACACCGTATTCGAATTCTTCTGAATTCATACGATAACTTTGCGTGAGAAACAGACTAAATCAAGACGATGTTCACCGAAAAGCTTCCTCGAGGCTTGAAGCTCCTGAATCTCATTTCTGATTGCACACACTCACACTGAGAGAACCACAAGTGTGTGTTTGAATATATATGCATGCAGATTATATTGGTTTCCTGTATGGGAAGTTTTGACTTGCAACCACATAAGGATGAGGAGAAAACAACAAAACAACAAAAAAGTGTTTTGGCTATTTGGAAACGTGTGTGAGATGTGGACTAAAGCAGTGAGTTGAGTGTCAGGTGTAACGTGAGTTGATGTGGTCTCGTACAGTAAGTCGTCTCTGAGCTCAAACCCTTTGACACAGCAGTGTTCACTCTCTCCAACACACACACATACGCTTTCATCTGTGCTGTTCATATTCAACATCACAACATTTTACATTACAAGCACGCAAATATTAAAAGTAAGTTCCCTAACTCTATACAGTGAAAAACTGTAATTGATCCAAAGAGACCATTCATGTCATTTTACAGTAAAATACTGTCAAATGTACAGTTTATGGAAGTGAAAAAGTCATCATACTTAACAGTGAGAAAACGTAAATTAATATTCCCAGAAGTGTTTTTCTTATCAGTTGTACTCGAGTGTTTTATTTTACATCTAATGTTGTTGAAATAATGTTTATTGCATTATTTACCATGATGGTGTTTAGTATTTGTGTGTGTGACACTTCTATATATTAGTACATCTTTACCACCTGTTTTTTTATGGTTTACAATACTAAGTCAAAAGAGATTTAGTATATTAACACTATTGCAGTGAATGAACTGTATTTTTAAACTGTAAAGTCAAGTTTAACCTGTTCGACTTGATGCTGAAAAAAATGTTGCTACCATCTTTTTACGGTAAAGTTTTGGCAACCACAGTCGCCATTTGTTACCATAAACTGCACGTATTTGTTTATTATATTTATTCACAGTGCTGTTCAGGGTAAGGCGGCAGTGAGAAAGCGAGACGGACAATGAACACATTCATAATCTTTCACTTACTACCATTTTTAAAGCTGAAGTGTATGATTTTGGGGATGTTAAACCACTGTCTCCTATCTCAGCTGAATGTGCAAAGTCATCCTGTGGTCGGACTTCCTGAAGACTGTAAAGACTGCCAGTATATTCACCTGGACGAGTCAGAGTCTGAAACATGTTAATGTGAATGGATGGCTCTTTCTTCTGTTCAGACAAACATGCCCTAAATGCCACAGAATGTTTGTATGGTTTCCAAGCGTTGTGTTTCCAGCAGAGGAAGAGTCTAGAAGCGGCTCTTTTGTCTCCGTTCTCTTGTGTTTGATGTTGTTTGATAAAGATGTTGTATGAAATCTGTTTGCTACGTGCTAGACTGAAACGCTTTGTTTGATTAAACATGACTTATAAACACACGACTTCAACAATATCTGGTTTATCCATATACCTTTTCGGGTATTTTCATGATGGTAAAGTATATTTATACGTCAATGCTAATAAACATAGCCTTTATCACTGTATAGAATACTATGAAATGATATGTTGTGTGTGAGAAGCCACATCATCTCACAGAATATGCGTGATTTCATGTTAATTGCGATTACTCGTTCAGTCCTCGTTCATAAGTGCCGCCACCTACTGTCAGAGAATGAGTTAGCAGTTTTGTATTCGGCCCTTCTGTTTAATTGTCTTTCATAATGGTCTGAACAGACAAATCACATGTGAAAATCACACTGAACGCTTATGTTGGTGTGAACAGGCCTTAAATTTCCAAATGGGAAAGATATCCAGTGCAAAGACCACAGGGGAAACATGAACAATCCTTACTTTACCCGACATGGAAAACAATGTAGGGGTGGCCAGACTGTGACCAAATCCTGTTTATTTTCAACACTGAAGAAAAATACTTATCACTAAGGGCTTTCAGATATCTCCATTTATATTGGTGACATACATTTTTTTATATAAACACACATGGATGTATAATGTACATATACACACACCCCAATGATAGTACGGGCACTTACATTTATTTGCATATATCTAATGCCATCATACCTAGTGGGATTATCGGCTTTAGTGGGAGTACACAGAAATAGGGTTAATTCTATAACAACTTTAGGGTTGTTATAGGGTTAACAACTATAACTGAGACTGAACTAACATGCAATATCGGTGAGGAAAAAAATATGCCAGTAAAATGTAGTTAAAAAGCTAAAACTTCACCAAAATCTCTCTTTATTTCTGTGGAAGAAAGAGGAGACGTAACATCACGACTGCGGCACAAGCCTCTACGAGCTGTCATGCTTGCGTCTGGCAGATGTCAAGAGTTTAACTCCCACAATCAAAGCTTTTCTGTTAAAAGGATACATTTCTGCCCAGTGTTTTACTTAATCTATGCAATCTGGCAACCGTGCACACACACTCTCTCTAAACTGGCCAGGGGAAGAAGGGCAGATGATCGGAAAACACAGAAAAACAAGTAATACGTCGACCCGGTGAAAGGGGTGATGAAATCTGAGAGCTTTCTGTCCCTCCATTGACAGTCTATGCAACTACCACTTTCACAACCCATTCACACTCTATGCATCTCTATAGCACACACTGTGCAATTTATACGCGAAAATTAGTTTTTACACGCATATGATATTTTTGCGTAAACATTGTACGATAAATACATTGCGTGCTACATTTGAGAAACTCTGCTTAAAGAGTTAGATCACCCAAAAATGAAAATTCCATCATTAATTCCTGACCCTCATGTCATTCCAAACCCATAAGACATCAGTTCATCTTCAGAACACAAATTATGATCTTTTAGATGAAATCTGAAGTTTTTAAAAAAAAATAAAGCTTTCTGTCCCTCCATTGACAGTCTACGCAACTACCACTTTCAAGCCCCCAAAAGGTAGTAAAGACATGATTAAAGTATGTGACTCGTGTGTTTTACGAAGCGAAGCAAGTGCTTTGTTTGTACAGTAAAACTATTTACCACTTTCTTTACAAAATCTTAATCCCCAAGGCACGAAACTGAGGTTAAAAATTCCACTGGAGTCACATGGATCACCGTAATGATGACTTTACTACCTTTCTGGGGCTTGACAGTGGTAGTTGTGTAGATAAAAGAGAGTCTAACAGGTTTAGAATGACACGAGGGCGAGGAATTAATGACAGAATTATGATTTTTAGGTGAACTAACCCTTTAAACGAAAGTGTAATTTGTGTTCCTCTACGAGCCGCCACTAAATCTGCCGTCAAACCTTCTCCGGGACGAGCTGTAATAAATCCAAACATGATCTCGGCTGTAGTGTTTGCGACTGCTGAATACATGCACTATACAGAGGCTTTTCTGCTGTAGTTTTAAAAGAGAAACTTTACTGTAAATTGGAATGAATGGATTTACTATTAGGAATTTTAATATTTGAGAAAAGTTTCTTGTTTTACCAGTTCCCATAATGTAGAGAGTGTGTTAATGTATATGATAAACAGTATACTCTCGTATTCTGGAAAACAGGTTGTGTTGCTTCTAGTTCAAGTTGTTCTTGTACGTACTTCATTGAATAGAGCTGTTTAACTCAAGATGCCTTCAGACGAGACACCAAAGATGAGCATATCTCCATCACATATGCAGAGTAAGATCTAAAAGATCTCTGAATAAAACACTAACAATAGCGGATTACCTCAGAAGTACATAGATATCGCCATCAGTTCATTCTGTTGTTAACACTTACTCTGACAAGTGGACGAGACCCATTTTACCGGTTTGGTCAGGTGACGTTCAACATATACCCTTAGCATATAATAAATACTTAGTCACTGATACTTATTTATAAGTAATAAATAGTCACTGAAATAAGGCCAAAAGTGAAGAAAAAAAAATCTTGTAGCCTAGAAATTTTGCTTCAAAACTAAAGTCGTGTTTTGAGAAAAAACGTGTTAAATTTCGAGAAAAAAAGTCGAAATAAAATGTTGAGAATAAACTCATTAAATTTCGAGAATAAAGTCGAAATAAAATGTTGAGAATAAACTCATTAAATTTCGAGAATAAAGTCGAAATAAAATGTTGAGAATAAACTCATTAAATTCCGAGAATAAAGTCGAAATAAAATGTTGAGAATAAGCATTAAATTTAGAGAATAAAGTTGAAATAAAATGTTGAGAATAAACGTATTAAATTTCGAGAATAAAGTCGTGTTTTGAGAAAAAACTTGTTAAATTTCGAGAAAGTCGAAATAAAATGTTGAGAATAAACTCATTAAATTTCGAGAATAAAGTCGAAATAAAATGTTGAGAATAAACTCATTACATTTCGAGAATAAAGTTGAAATAAAATGTTGACAATAAACTCATTAAATTTCAAGAATAAAGTCGTGTTTTGAGAAAAACCTTGTTAAATTTCGAGAAAAAAAGTTGAAATAAAATGTTGAAAATGTTAAAACTTTGTGGAAATTAGAAAATCATCCTGCCAACTTATTCACATAAAACAATAGATTAATTTTAATATTTTCAGACATGTTTTGTGTTAGGGAGGCTTATGCGGCTTAGGGTTAGTTGTAGGCTACAAATACATTTCTCACATGACAATAATATTTTGAGCAAAATAATCATGATTATCAGTTTTAAACCATTATGTTTCAAGTTTTCATTGACTAAAACTAGACTAAAATGCCCAGACTAAAACTTTACAAAGCAAAAACAGAACTAAATATGATCAAAACTCAAAAGCACATGTGACACAGGACTAAGACTGAAACGAAATGAACATGTGCACTTCTCTCAGATGCCACGAATGCACACAGAGAAGTGGACAGAGACTCTTCCATCAGTCCAGAAGAGATTCACAGCGCTACACTCTTACTGTCTGTCAGCAATCTCTCATTTCCATCGACTCTGATTCTTTTGTCCTATTGATTTTGTTGAGATGAATCGGAGATGCTTAAATGAATCATAGCTAGAATTCATTCCTGAGTGCTGAGCGAGCGATCTGTTATCCTCAGCCCATCTGCACGTAACTGTACGTACACCAGTTAGTCACGCCGAGTGACATGGACATGTCTTCTGGGAAACTGAATCCGGCTGCCAAAGAGTGGTTAAAAGCTGGCTGAACATTCAGGTGTGGCGACTTCATTTAACATGATATTTGATACGGATGAGAATGCTGAATGTGTTCACTGTCTGTAATTTCAAGCGTCTGTGCTGATGTGTACATAATTGAACTTGCCTGAATTGAATCTGCGCCATATCATTGGGTGTCGACTTGTTAAAGAAGAGGATACTCATCTACTCGCTCAGTGTAAGACTCGGTTTAATGTTTGCTGTCACTTCTGTGCTGTTATAGTACAACAGTAAAAACAGGACATTTGTGTTTACTCTGGTACAAGAATGGAGTAAAGCAGAAGAACAGATGAACTCTAGACAGCATGAAAGTGTTTCAAGGTTTTCCAAGTTGGATTTAATACATTTGGTATCAGCAAAACGTTATTCTAACAACTGTAAAAATTAGTATTGACCTTACTTGGATTCTCAAGCTTATGTCCAAATGTTGTCCAAATGTTGTCTCAACATTGTCCCAACTTTCCAAATTGAGTTATCTGAACAAACAATTTTACATTCAACAATGGTGTGCCAGTTCCCAGCATGCACTGCAGCTTGAAGAAAGTATGTGGTAAAAATTATAATTGAGATTTGTATGTTGTATGTTTCCATTGAAAATCAAACATGTATTGTTGCCTTGACAAGAATTTCTAAGATAAAACCTGTTACTCATTAGATGAACAAAAGTTTTACGTTAATTGGAGTGAATTAGTTGAGTTAACTTAAAAAGTTCAGGTTTTTTTTCTTTCTATTTTTTAACCGTGTATGAAATATATACTAGCCTATATTAATGTATAATATAACAGTGTCAAACTATACTAAAAGCCACAGATAAAATCTGCATCATCAAAGTTAAATGCTTGTGTTGAAAATGTAAAGTTGTTGCATTAATTTACCAATTTAAATATTTTTATGAAAAAACAACAAAAAAAAAACATGTTTTTGACCATGTTTATCAATGAGAAATGCATGTTGAGTGTTTCTGAAGCAGTGTCCTCAACCCATCCGTTCACACACATGCACTCAGATGAGCCCAGGACTGTATATGACATGATGACGGTGTGCGTCTCAAATCTTCTCCGAGATCAAGTGCGGATCTGTCATGTGTCAGTGCTTGTTTGGACTTCATGTTTGTGTTTTGATTGGTTCCTGTTTTCCTTTGTTCTTTTCCCGCTACTCCTTCGTTTCTATGGTCATTATCAATAAACCTTCGTTTTGGAATTATATCCTCATCTCCGTCTGCCTCATTATGGCATCAGAGATGATGATTTTCTTTTCTTCTGACGACGTCCACACACACAGACACACTCGCTCTCAGTGGATCAGTCCACTTCACACACTGCCACATTAAAGGGGTGGTTCGGGATTTTTGACATCGGACCTCATTTTTAAGTCAGCCTGGTTGTTATTCATCAGTGGAGACATTTTCTTTTCAAAATCATCCAGTCCTTATATTTGGATAGTTAGCCGATGCTAGGCTAGCGCGAGTCAATGGTATATGTTAGCCAGCCATTAAAAACCGTTTTACCCACTCCACAGTGCACCAAACGCAAATCAATTATAACACTAGACTATCGATGCAAATGTCCGTTGAGAGAATAATGTTAGAAATCAAACTTACCTTTCATCTCAATGATCCCAAAGGAACTAGTTTCTCAGCAGCTGCGGAATTTGACTTTGCTCCGGTTAGTAATGCGGCAAAAAGTAAACACAGAACAGAAGCGCACTGTAATCAGTGTACCAGCGGCAGGTAAATACACTTGCGTCATGTGTGTACCGGCTCACTCGGTTGCCTAGGTAATCAATATCACTCCGCTGCTGCTGTAGACAAGGCTTATGATTACAGGGAACAAATTAGGCTATAACTAATGCAATGTGATGAAAAGGTAAGTTTGATTTCTAACATTATTCTCTCAACGGACATATACATCGATATACATTATAATTGATTTGCGTTTGGTGCACTGTGGAGTGGGTAAAACGGTTTTTAATGGCTGGCTAACATATACCATTGACTCGCGCTAGCCTAGCATCGGCTAACTATCCAAATATAAGGACTGGATAATTTTTTTTTTTAAATGTCTCCACTGATGAATAACAACCAGGCTGACTTAAAAATGAGGTCCGATGTCAAAAATCCCGAACCACCCCTTTAAGCTTAATTATTATAGATCGCCAACATTTAGGCATACAATCATGAATATAGTTTTACGCCAACAGTGAGTGCGACACAAATACTCTTTAGTCTGCAAAGAATATGAACTTTGCAATTGTGTTAGTAGTATTCTAGTCATTTTGGTGTGAAAAGGCCTTTACATTTGTAACGCATTATACAGTCAAACCTAAATATATTCAGATATCTTCAACATTTCTCACATTATCACAGTTTATTCACTATAGTTTAGAGAATGGTAATAAAATATGAGCAGAACTCAGTTGATATTTGACTGGTTTTGTCCGTCCTTCTGTTAGACTGTCTCACACATGAATTATGTTGAATATCTGTCAGCTGTTAAATTTAACTACACAATTAGATAATACCAGTTTAGCTCAACCAATCACCAAGCAATGCTTCATTGTGTTCAGTCTGTGTGTAAAAAGAGCATTAGCAATTAAAGACAAAACACTTCAGTAAAACATGATCAGCTCAAAGTGTTGGAATAATTTCTGGTCAAATATTTGTATAAATGTCACTGTATGAAGAATGTTTGGGTATAATATGTCACAGTTTACTTTATTTTGCTCTCCTCACTTACAGAAATGAACTATAGTGTCTAGTAAAACAAATATAAAAAGTGATATCTGGTGTCTGAATAATTTTTGGTTTGACTGTGTGTGTATCCTTATATTGACATGAAGCATCAGGTGATGAGATGATGATGAACCAGGCAATAAAACTGTAAAACACACAAGCCCATCTCCAACGGCAAACTGTCTATGAGAAACCAGACCGTGTCAACACAGATGACCAAACCACAGAAGACTCCGGTTGCGATTGCAGTCGCAGTTCCACTGAAGAAAGCACACTTTCGCTGAGGTGTGTGTGTGTGTGTGAGACAGACCTGGACAGTGGTCGGGGAGAGGAGGCCCTCGTGCACCACGATCACGACCCTTCGTTGGCAAGGAGGAACCAGAGGCTGCGTCTGGAACACACACACTCCACCGCACCTTCCCGTTCCCAGATGCCCTACACTCTCGCTTTCAGCAGGACTGGACCGTCACACGCCAAGAACACACTCCAGAGACACACACGCACACACTCGATCGATCATGCCGTCAATACAGCCAGGAACCACAAATACACTGCTCTGAACACACACACTCACACACACACACACACACGACCGGTCGATTGATCACACCGTCAATACAGCCAGAAAACCACAAATACACTGCTCTGAACCTGGAGCCGACACACACACACACACACACACACACACACACACACACACACACACACACACACACACACACACACACACACACACACACACACACACACACAATGAATATGCCTTCACGTTCATTAACTGTCAAGTCTATCTTTAAATCTATTCCTGACAAAGCCAGAAAGTGATTTAGGCTTTAGGCTATTCTGCAGTTTGAAGAGAGAATTTAAGCTATGTGTTTTTTTTTTTGTGGGGGGGGGGGGGGGGGGGGGGGGGGGTTCTTATTTTTCTTATTTTTTTCTTTGCTACAGTTGCTAGGTTGTAGGTAACACACACATAGATGGGTGTAGGGAGATTTGGTGGCCATAGCATGAAAGGCTTATGGATGAATTGAAGCATATGAGCAATATTTGATCAGTCTGGTCAGAACAGCTGAGGATCTATGCTGAGTTTGCTGGCTGTAACTTAAAAAGTCCTTGTAGGAGTTAAATGAGTAAAGTGTATTAGTAACAATTACTAAACTGTATGTTCACTTTAATGAAGAAATTTTGCCACCTAAAAATCTTAGCTGGGATTGCAATATTCCTTATACTTAAACTTATTCAGACAGAAGTTGAATACCATTTAATATAACAATCTTGACAGCTACTGTATGATAATTACTTCCACTTTGGCATTGTACAATTCACATTAAGACTCGAGATGCAGTTGTGGTGAAGTATGGATTCACATACAGTACACAGTGGGCCCAACAACTATTTGCAATGAACATCTTGCAGAGTAGGAAAAAAATATAAAAACAAAGAAATATCACACAAAAACATATTTTTCAATCACGACTTTTAACACTTTTGAAACAATAGATAAACTTTTTTTTTTTTTTTTGCCAAAAGTTTTGGACATTGTAGTTGTCAAACTTTGTAGAACATGTTCATTTATTTCAGTCATGACAACTCTCGGGAGATTGGTATGGTAATAGAGATTGGTAATAGAGATTGGTATGGTAGTAGAGATTGGTATGGTAGTAGAGATTGGTAATAGAGATTGGTATGGTAATAGAGATTGGTAATAGAGATTGGTATGGTAATAGAGATTGGTATGGTAATAGAGATTGGTATGGTAGTAGAGATTGGTAATAGAGATTGGTATGGTAATAGAGATTGGTATGGTAGTAGAGATTGGTATGGTAGTAGAGATTGGTATGGTAATAGAGATTGGTATGGTAGTAGAGATTGGTAATAGAGATTGGTATGGTAATAGAGATTGGTATGGTAGTAGAGATTGGTAATAGAGATTGGTATGGTAGTAGAGATTGGTAATAGAGATTGGTATGGTAATAGAGATTGGTATGGTAGTAGAGATTGGTAATAGAGATTGGTGTGGTAATAGAGATTGGTATGGTAATAGAGATTGGTATGGTAGTAGAGATTGGTAATAGAGATTGGTATGGTAATAGAGATTGGTATGGTAGTAGAGATTGGTAATAGAGATTGGTATGGTAATAGAGATTGGTATGGTAGTAGAGATTGGTAATATAGATTGGTATGGTAATAGAGATTGGTATGGTAGTAGAGATTGGTAATAGAGATTGGTATGGTAATAGAGATTGGTATGGTAGTAGAGATTGGTATGGTAATAGAGATTGGTATGGTAGTAGAGATTGGTAATAGAGATTGGTATGGTAATAGAGATTGGTATGGTAGTAGAGATTGGTAATAGAGATTGGTATGGTAGTAGAGATTGGTAATAGAGATTGGTATGGTAGTAGAGATTGGTATGGTAATAGAGATTGGTAATAGAGATTGGTATGGTAGTAGAGATTGGTAATATAGATTGGTATGGTAATAGAGATTGGTATGGTAGTAGAGATTGGTAATAGAGATTGGTATGGTAATAGAGATTGGTATGGTAGTAGAGATTGGTATGGTAATAGAGATTGGTATGGTAGTAGAGATTGGTAATAGAGATTGGTATGGTAATAGAGATTGGTATGGTAGTAGAGATTGGTAATAGAGATTGGTATGGTAGTAGAGATTGGTATGGTAATAGGCAAAGAAAATCGATTCACCTAACTATCACGATTATTTTGTTTTGTTTACGTAAAACAACTCTTTTAGTCCATTCTTATATACGAGGTGGACAGAAGTCATCCACGATCCAGAAGTTGCAACAGAAGGTGAAATGTGTCCTTATCTATGAGTGTTAAGAGACGTAATATCCCATTCCAGCGGATGAGAGAATACGACACGAGATCCGCATCACAAGCTGAACTGTAATCAATTGTTTCCCATAAGCAAAGTCATACTTAAAAACCATTAAGAGCAGTTTTAATAATAGATATGTGGGTGACGGCAGCAGTGTTAATCGAGGAGACATAACTCCTGGAATACGTCACAGAAAACACATGGAGGTGTGTCTGTGTTTGCTGATATTATCTGAGTAAGCCAACTAATGAGGCCATCCATTCCTTCCATCACAGCTCAGATATCCCCGTCCACACCAGCACAACGCCACCGCATTCTGGAGAGTTAACACACACTATAATTATGACAGTCAATCTAGAAGACTTCCTGCTCAAAGAGAACAAGTATCAAGTGTTAAAACAATGTGAGCATATCGCTATCACTCAGTATGTGCTGTAGGTTTGGTTAATGATACCATGATTTGAATGGTAATTTGAGTAATGACAAATACGCATGATAGTCATAAACTAGAGGTTCTGTGAGATTCATCTCTCAGCTTTGATCGGAACCGATCCAGTGTTCATGAAGGACATGTTGGCACGTGAATATTTTTAGTTGTACCGCTTTATTTTATTGATCCAAAAAACAAAGTGTGTGCAGAAAGTCGTAGAGATGAGAAAAGTTGCATTAGAAGATCACGTATGCGTTCAACTCCCTGTCAAACCGGTTCATGCGCTGTCAATCATCTCTCTGATGGACTATTGCCATGGAGACATTGTGGTGTTTTTGTTTTGAACTATGCTTCATTGTTAAGAGCACGTTTCAACATGTTTAAGTTGAAACAACTTTATATAAAATATATATATACATGAGCATCAGTGTGTAAAGAAGTATGTTTGATTGTTTAAAGATTTGTCTCGTCTTTGTTTTTTTGTGTGTTGCCTCAGGCGACATACCACTTTCATTCAGGCAATATCATAGGGTTAGGGTTATATTCAAAGTTTGTTTTTACAAGCTCGGAAAACTCAAAGAATGTGCATTATGTGTGTCATTTATGTTTCATTATTATTATTTTTATGCTGCCGCTGGGAATGATGGGAAATGTAGTTTGGTCACTCATGCCTATCATTTAAACTGGCTAAATGAGTAGTGTTTTCTGGCTAACTTGATCTCTCTTCTTCATTAACTACGCATAATGCGTGCAAACTACATTACACTGTCGGCATTCAGACATCACCGTATCATGACTGAAAACTGCACAGGCTCAGTGTGTATATATTATAAATACAGGTACGGTTAAAGTGTCTTATTTAACTGATAACTACTGATTTTTGGACAATCACCAATTTATAATTCCTCATCAAGTAAGCGATGAAAGCTTCTTCTCTCCAGCGCTTCTCGGAGCAGAGAGCCGACTCTGGAAAGCACCAGGCCGTTGGTCTGGGAGAAGTGTCAGAACAGGAACAAAAGATGACTTCACTGCGCAGGAATCCTGAGTATGTGAACCAGACAAACTCAGACACATTCTCATCGAGGGAGCATTAACACACACCTACTGTAGATCTGCACACCTGTGGAGGAAACCAGGGTCTGAGCCGCTCACTGAACACTGGCAGGGAAAACCCTGAACCACACACACCCACAGTGCACTGCTCCTCTCTGAGGCCACTGACGCTGCCCGTGTGTGTGTGTGTGTGTGTGTGTGTGTGTGTGTGTGTGTGTGTGTGAGCCCGAACACTGGAGTCTATAGCCTCTCTCTGTGTGTCTCCACACATCTCACAGCGTTTCTCTTGCAGAAAACACAGATTTACACAGAGAATTTCCAGTGTTTAAGTCCATTAATTATAAACGCTCATCAGGACAGAACTGTTACAAACGTGTTTGTCATGAAATGGGAGACTGTACGTCTCATGTAATTGAGAAGCACACTTTATCAGACTTTTAAAAGGAGTTTTACAAAAATAATGGTAGCACTTTACAATAAGGGTTCATTAACTAATTAACCTTATTGTGAAGTGTTACAAAATAATATACTTTAAAATACTGAATGTAATGTTTTCAGACACTTAGTTGCATGTGAATTAGCAATTTAGTGCATTTAAAATAAATTAACTTTAAGTGTAATGTCGAATAACTCATTACAGTTCAAATTACAATCGAGAACTTCAACACTCTTTAAATTTCACATTATTACAAAGTGCACTTTTTTATGACTATGTTTCTTACACTTTTAAAGTGTACTCTCTTTAAGTGCCCTTTTATTTCATTGACATTATATATATATATATATATATATATATAGGCTCAGGATTATTCGCACTACAAGATTCAGGAATAGTTACTACCCAATGCCATAAGACTGTTCAACACTAATGTTTAATTTACACTAAGAATAAGAATACTGGAAACTTCATAATATCAAAAATGTCACTTTATTGTCTTATTTATTTTGTCACCGATTATATTATTGCCATATAAGTAATTTCTGTATATATGTATAATTGTTTTGTTTATATAGCAGTGAGGTTTATTGGTTTTGGGTTGTCTATACCAGTTCAAGTAAGGCTTTCATTGTACTTGGTAACTTGTACACAAGACAATAATAAATTACTTGACTTGACCCAATTCATTTGAACCGAAACCCCCAAAAATGCTGAGTATAAATTAAAAATGAAGTCTGTGACTAGTAAAGAACTTGGATCAAGGTGATCTTGCAGTGAACATTAGAGAGTGGACTCTTCTGTGCCTGTGAATACTGTAACAGTACTATCGTATCGAGTTGTGACAGTGCGCATCTATATCGTTTATATATCAGCGCTGTATGCAAATGTGTGGTTTATAAAACTCAACACCCAAACGTGAAATCTGGGTAATCCACTCCGTGAGAGTTTAAAACCCTTCTTTGATGATGATGGGAATGTTTCCATGTTAATGCACAGAGATGTGGTGTTTGCACCCAGCCGGATGGAAACCATATATAAAGTATAGGACAGGACTGAAGACGTACTCCGCTGTGGCGTGACTGTGTGTCACTTCTTTCTTTGCATGTGTGTTGTTGACACCTGTGTGTGCGAGGGTCAGAGACACAAAGGGCCGTGTGTGTGTGAGTTCTTCTCCTCGACCGCACGGGTAGAAGCGCTCCGGCAGAACAGGGAAACGAGTGTGAGCGCGGCCGGTGTGGTGAACCCACGATGGGATCCAGAACCCGTCTTCCACCTTTATTGTGTGTGTCGGTTCACCACAACCCCAGTTTTCCTTCTCTGAGACAGACAATCACAGTCATTGTGCTGTTTCTGAACACCCGACAGGCACCAGACCCGAGTCGGAGCGTTCGGTTGTAAAACAGCAGTGTGCAAAAAGGAGAAGAGTTTGATGTGATGTGCATTTAACCCTCTGGTCCTTTTAAAAGAATTACGTTTTGTTTTTTAAATCATTTTTTTCTTCATTGGAATGGTATGAAACCTTGGTAAAGGTTTTGACACTTGCTCTGTGAACACACACAAAACACACATGATTCAAACCGGTTAAATGGTCCTGAATAAAATAGTCACATTTGTGCTCCTTGTGGTCAATTAATGGGAGATGATTTCATCTAAAACTCTTTGATTTTCTTGCAGTTTTAGAGTAAAACGCAATGTTGAAAATATATGTTTCATTTAAAATTTGAATTGTATTTTTGTGCATTTTTCATAAAAAATTTAAAATTCTGTTACTTTTTTTAAAGGGATGGTTCGGAGTAAAATCAATTTTGGTCCTTTGCCCCCTCTCTCTCCCCCCTCTCTCCCCCCTCCCCCCTCCCCCCCCTCTCTCCCCCCCTCCTCCCCTCCTCCTCCCCTCCTAATTAAAGGTTCTAATAATTAAAGTTAGAGCTTATTTAGAGATATCAGCCGGATGGTTTAGTGCAGGCGCTAACGGATCCTATGATGCATCTCGTAAATTACTCCACTAATAATGCCCAGAATGGTACCAAACTTCTACAGTCGTACAAACAGGTTCTGTACTCATAAAACGAGGCATTGGGAAGTTTGTAAGTACAACAGGAGTTTATTTAAATAACACTTGCCTGATGGCTAATGCTAGCACTAACCCGGACGTCGACGTCACTTCAGTGATTAGGGAAAAGCACGTAAAAGTCCTGGCAGAAAGCGATGCATCACCGGTCATCTGTAAGCTCCACGTTGCACCACCAAAGGACCGTAAAATACAACAAAAAGGACCGGCATCACACGCATCCATTTGCCGCCAATCACGACAGTTGAGGAAACATGGGGGAAAGTCAAACAAATGATTGGCGAAGCCGCACGCACAGACCTTGGCATGACTGAGCCGTGACGACGGCGGATCGACAGGGAAGTATGGCTGTGGACAGACGAAGTCTAGGCGAAAGTAAGCGAGAAGAAACGCCTCTACCACGCTTTTCTCACTGACAAAACCCATGATAACTGGCAGAAGTATCACGATGCCCGAAGGACCGCGATGAAGGCCGTAGCTGCCGCCAAAGCTGCTCGCTCTGACAAGCTCTACAAGAATCTCGACACGTGCGAACGTGACACCTACCTTGTGAAGGATGCTGTCACGCGAGACCTACAGCACCATGGACACTTCTCTATGTGGACGATGTTATGCTCGCTGCTGAAGAGAAAGCAAGCCTCGAGCAGAATGCCCAGGCATGGAAAAAACGGCTGGCGACTTTCAGCCTACGCCTCAGTGTTAAAAAGACAGAGTACATGACAACAAACCGGCACTGCACTGACCTACCAAGAACCGAGACATTTATGTATCTCGGCTCAACGATGGAAGTCTGAGCCATGAAGCCACTGTGCGAGTCAACGCTGCCTGGCTGAAGATAAAGAAGAAGACTGAATAAAAAACATCATCAAACTAAAATATAGTACATTCATTTCATTGACAAAAAATAAAATAAAACATTCTGTCATTTTTGACCACCACACGAGGAGCACCAAGACTGAGAATGCATCATGGTTGGGCTCTACTCTGAGTACTTGTGTTGTGGAGCAGATTCCTGATTTATGGCTCATTGTTGTGTGTGTGTGTGTGTGTGTGTGTGTGTGTGTGTGTGTGTGTGTGTGTGTGTGTGTGTATGTGTGTGTGTCTGTGCATTCATGTCCTCACCCGCAGGAGCCTATCATTACAGTCGTCACGCTGCCATCTCCACACCAATCCCACAAGCCCCGACAGAGACCCACACACACCTGGAGGCACAAACATCCTGTTCACACACACACACACACACACACACACACACACACACACACACACACACACACACACACACACACACACACACACACACACACACATGCCAGCCCATTCACAGCCCTCTCTCCTGGCAAACCACAAGTGTTTTTCTGCTTTTCAGTTTCTCTTCATTGTTATTGTGCTTCATGTCTGTGCAGTGCCACGGTTCGAGAGCTTTCGGTGCCAGCTACCACAGGTGCTGCTCCCATGGGCTAAAGTGTGTGTGTGTGTGTGAGAGAGAGAGAGAGAGAGAGCGAGCGAGTATTGACACTGCCTTGTGTAAACATTTAACGCCTAAAGACTTCAGAACACAATCAGAATCTTCCTGTATTATTCACTGCAGTTGACAGATTTACAGCTTTAGAAAACATGCTCGCTGTGGGAGTCTCACGACTACACCCAGAGTTACTGCATATCAATCTGAGTTTGTCTAGCCTTCAACAAACTCTTTCAAGTGCAAGACTTGTTGTTTCCTTGTTTTCAGAACGACCAAAAGCACGTGCCCCTTCTAATCGATGGCTTTGCTAGTCCTTTCACAGGACAAATCTTAATGCTACACCATGTGCTTTCAGCTCCAGCATGATGATGTGCATGAACCATTGGTGCGTCATCAAACCTTTGCTTACACCGTCTACATGCTTCCATAAACTGGGAAAATAAGAGGATGAAAAATGAAGTGTTACCAGATTCTCCATAACCTGAACGCTCGTAGCTAGTCATAGAGATGTGTAACAACACGTGGATGAATAATTAGCAGGATTTTCATTTTTTAGATGATTTGGTGTGGATCTCTGAGAGCTTAGCAGGACCACTTTCCAGCTGAGATCCAACATTTAAACATGTACAGTTTCAAGCACAGTCCCACCGTGCAGCGTTCAGGACCATAACACACTTTAACACGCAGATCTGCTCTGATGCAGCGCTGGAAACCATGTGTGATCTACCACCCACACACACACACACACACACACACACACACGCAGAGCTCAACGTGTCTAAATCCTCTTAGAAACAAGTCTGCTCTTGGGTCAGTTTGAACTTTTGTGTCACAATGGGTGCAGTGATGCAGATTATGAGCTTCATCCACGTGGATTCTGGGACGCACGGCTTCGGCCATCATGGATCGGGCTGAATAAACTGCAGTTGTGTCTTTCTCTCTCTCCCCCTGCTGGATTATTGCTTTTTATGTGGACTCGAGTACAGTTTTCAGGTGCACAACTGAGCTCTCGTTATCCAACTGAAGCGAACTCTGGCGTTAATCGAACCCAGGTTTAAACCAGAAGTGCTAGTGAGAAAGCACACCAATAGTCAAGTCAAGTCACCTTCATTTATGCACATTTGATACACATCCGCTGATGTACAGATGCAATGTTGAACTATTAGCTGTGGTGGATTACAACTAAAACATTTACCACCAGGCCAAACTCTTGTGTGACATCCTATTGCTGATCCAATTATACATTGGATAAAATCCCAGGAACGATTGTAGAAGAGGAATATCAGTCATAGAAATTATGGTTTCCTTAAATCACTGTGAAATTAGAGATTTTTCCACATTTATAATGATCAGTTTGAGCAAATGCTCATACTCATCTCTGGATCAATACATGTAGAATATGTATTTATCAAAGCAGTAAAAGATCATGGAAATTATTGCAAGTATATGATACTATCATGGTTATTCTATGGTAATTGTATGTCATTTTTAAAGCTTGAAATCATCAGTCACCATTAATTGTCATTGCATTAAAAAAACAAAACAGACAAGAACTCTCAGTTTAAGAAAGAAAGGCATAAAGGTTTGGGACAATGTGAGGGTTTGAAAATTATTATAATTTTTTGTTTTGGAAGAGCTATTCCCTTAAAGTCGGCATGAAACAGAAATTAAAGTTGAGTCTTTTCAACCCTATTGTGATGTGAAATTGAACATTGAACAAATTGAAGAGCTTCTTGAACAAGGAATAAATGTAGTATGGAACTTGATTTTGTCCATTGGGAATTGATTGGATCATTGTCATTGATGTCATGTTACAACTTACGCACTGCTAAATATTTTTGCGTTGCACGTTAAACTTAGTTGAAATGCAACCCTACATATAAATGAAATATAGGAAGCCTGTGACAGGAGTTAATGTTGAGTTTTGTTGTGAGTTTCTCAATGAAAAACTGGTGAGTCTGGCGAGTCAGTCCCCGTCAAAAAGGCTGTTGGAGCCATGGCCTTTCCTGATCCTGTCCCTCTCATATCTAATAAACACAAAAAGCCAAAAAAGCCCTTGGGCTTAAACTGGAGGACAGTCCTTAAACAGCACACACTGTTCTCCGCACGGTTACAGCTCCATGCATGTGTCTCTCGCTCCAATGTTGGCTAATGCATGTACTTTCCATGCTGTTTCCTTTTCTAAATATAACATATAAAATGCGTCTTATTTTCTGGGGTAATACAGATTAAGGGCCAGATTTACTAACAGCTTGTGCCAACCCTCCTTAAACTTCTGTCAAGATTTACTGAAGACTAGCGCTGAAAAGGCTTGGGCACAGTTATAGTTATTTTTACGGCTGACATTATTGCATATGCATTTATAGTTGTTTCCCTTAGCTAGAAGGAAGATAATTCATTTATCTGGGATGCCAGAGAAAGACGTAATCTGAATATGTTGTTGGCAAAGACACGTTATCTTTCATTTGCTGTGTTGTGTTGTTGGTTGATTACCCGCACCTGTTTATCAGTGATTCTGCTTGTTCGCGACTCGACACTAATTTAATGGAAATGAGCGGCACAGTCAGTCGATTCTCCCGCTGAACTTTACACTCCCATTGCCACTCTTAGAGGATTTCAGTCTCACGCTTATTTGCCGTTTAGTAAATATGGCTCTGAATATTTGCTGAAATTGTACATCCATCCATCCATTCATTCATTCATTCATTCTTTCTTTCTTTAACCAGGTTAAAATATTTAACCAAGTTTATTTCAACCAATTATTTCTACATTGTATTGACATGCAAATTAGACAGTGCTCCTTTCTTATGATTCAAGAAAAGATTAGAAAATATTGAAAATGAATTTTGATGACTCATTTTTGACTGAGCTCATTGCAAAGTGCAATGAAACTTCACAAAAAAAGTGAATTGTGTCAGAGTCTAACACTTTCTCATTACATTTATTTCAAGGTATTTTAAAGACATTGAATAGTATTACTATGGTACAGTACCATGTTAAAAAAGCAGCACATTGGTAAAGCAATGCCACTTCTAAAGTAGAATAGCTAATTGTCTGCTGTCTGAAAGTGCCGTTGGGCCTGAAATGTTGCTGAGGTAGGCACTCTTGTCTGGAGCAGAGCTAATATCAGTTGTTAAACTGGGGGTTTTTGTGACGGGTAAGGAGAAATATTTGAAGGGCTGCACAAGAACAGCCTTTTGGGCAGAATCACTCTCAGTGTACAATGGCCTGGCTGTGTTTATGTTTCCCATCCAGTACAACAGTCATGAGTACAGTACAGTAATCACACCTCGTCTCTCTCGCAGTCGAACCGGTGACTAACGAGAGGAATGAACAGCCAGAACCAGAGGAACGCTGGGTAAGACATGATCAAACACAGGACAACACTTCTCCCTCATTAAGTGTGAAGATAAAACCAGCCTTGTCTTCGCAGATAATCCCTGCACATTTACTCAAAGTGTCTCCATTAAAAGCTTTCCATCATGACACACACACACTGTAAAGCTCTGAAACACATCTGTGTGTGAATAAGACACCTGATCTGCTAACAAGAGGCTTTCAGACGAGAGACAGAGGTGATGTTTGGTCCCTCATCACTGCTCATCACAGTCCAATCCAAGTCCAAGTCAGTCACACTGCTTCTCATAACGCCTTTGAACAGGGGCACACATGCTTTAATCTCACACACTTTAATCTCACACACACATCACAGCAACAAGCATACAAGTTCTGCTGAAGAAATGAGGAACTGAAAGAGAGAGGCCACAGGTCAGACGGGTTTCAAACATTTCAGCGTCTTCAAGAGAAAACGTGTGTCTGGACAGATGACTGGCATTTACACACACACACACACACACACACACACACACACACCGGCTGCACCCTACTTCAGTCGGATTTATTTTTGGCTATCATAAAAATAAAGTATTGCCATAATTTAGGTCAGCATGAAACAGAAACAGATAGTCTTTTCTTCACTACTATGACTTTAGCTGAGTGAAATGGCTTATCGACCAAGAACTAATGTCAGATGATTGGATTGACTGGATGGTTGTGGTTTGCTATTGGTGGAGTGACAGGTTGCCCCGCCCTCGTCATCAGAGAAGAGATATTCTTCTAAAGTTAAGATTATGAGGAACATGAATTAAAAAACTTAAAAAAAAGATGCACACTGATAAATCATTTATAATAAGTATTGCAATATAAAAAAATAGGAATTGTAAATTTTGATTTCATGGTGACTTTAAAAGTTCCTCTGAGTGCACAGATGAATGAGCAGCGTTAGGCAGTAGCTCACAAACACGTGTAGTCTCCTGTGATTCGAATTAACCCCAGGAGCTGTTTGCTAATGCTAATCCCTCAGTTTTGTCACATTACTATGAGATGCTGTTTACATGAGAAGCATATTTTACTTCGAGGACAAATCTTGAAAAAAAAAAAGATTTTCATAGAAAATAGAAAATATGTTTGCTTTGTGTGTGTGTGTGTGTGTGTGTGTGTGTGTGTGTGTGTGTGTGTCCCGGACACACAAAGCAAACCTAAAGTACATAAGTAACTAACATGACCTTCTGTTAAACAGGAACAAAAACATATTTCACTCTCATGAACATAAAGTTTGTCTGAAGTCGACACGGACTTCCTGAGCGTTGCTGACTGATGTTTACAAAGTCATTCTTGCAGTTCAACATGTTGTTCATTCTTGCCCATCTATTCAACTCGAGGCCATTAAAATCACTGCCGCTGAATTAGGGTTAAGTGCTCTGTCATAAGTAAAAAAAATAAAACCAACTTCATCTAAATGCCACAATGGATGTGTGAAAAAAGTTTTGCTTAGCATTACCAATTCTAGTTAAATATCTTATCTATTCCTCGTTCCCTTATAGACTGGCTCTGCTATCATTACGCTGTCCATGGTCCTTAGCAGAGGGGTCATATCTGACGAAGATAAAGCTGTCCATTAAAGAGGCCTCAAAATGCCTGTCTGTGCAAGTGATATATTGCATTAAATTCCCCAACTTCTGCCCTCCGTACTTTTCCCTCAAAGAATACATAAATAAACACACATTTCAAGTGGTGACAGATCGGAATTGATCGGAACAGGCAGCAAATTTTACCTCCCTTCCTCCCAACTATGTGCCACATTAGTTCAGCATATTTAAACAGAAAGACATTCCCAAAACACGTCCTTAACACATCTTTAAGCAGAGATCTGAAGAGGAAGTGACCTTTGACCCTTGAGGTGGGCTACTGTACTCACCCCTAAACATGAGCTCCAGCTTGAACCCTCGAACAGAGGATAACCGCCAGCTTCGGGACCGGACATGGGAAAGATCCAGCCTATTAGGCTAGGAGTCCCACGGAGAGGCTCGTTTGGCCAGTGAAATGGATCCGCTCAGACTGCTAATGCTAGGGGTGGGCAAAAGCAGCTAACCGGGTGCGAGGACACATGGTTTGCATTTGGTCCCGTGTCGTAACAGGAGGAGAAAGCCGACTGGCAGCAGAATCCCTCTGACGCTCGTTTCCTACTTCTGGAGAAAGATGATCCTTCCCGGCAAAGCCTACCGTAGCGTTTCCCTATCCCTCCCGATCTCCTGAGTCCAGCGCTCAAGATTATATCCAACCGGCTCGTCGTTACGCTGAAACAGAGCAGCCATTGAGTGTGTGAAGAGGGACAGAGCGAAGACATCGGGCCTCCATCCGTCAGCTCGGGTGACGAGACCTTTCTTTTCCACTCTTCGAGTCAGGCTGGACCCACTGTGGCAAGGGCAGAAACAGAGGGGATACATTACCAACTCTTCCAGAAATCCAATCTGACAGAGTGAAAAACAAAGTCAAATGTTTACGTTGGGTAAATGACAGATCTGTTGTGGAGAAAAAATGGAGCAATGGCCAAACATCTCAATCAACATTCAATCAACTTTAGAACACATTCTATAAAGCCTTTTTTTTTCAATGAACACAGCCGAAAAGATGCACTGGGAACCTAACCCTAACTCTATAGTAAGTACATCAATATTACTCAGTACTTATTAGAGGTCACCTTAAAATAAAGTATAACAGGGTTCATACAAGGTGCTTAAATTTGACTTTTTGAAATGTAAGTCTTGGAAAACCCTTGAAAACAGTCATATTTATGAAAAGGTACTTGAAAAGTGCTTGAATTATTCAAGTCCTTGAAAGTCCTGGAATTTCATTTTACTGTCTCTTTACGAACCCTGACCCCTTTTCTTTTTACTTAATTTGATTCATGTCCCTTTTACCACTTTTGTACAGTAGACAGATAAGACATGAAATGATGAAGAGAGAAAAGGATTGGGAAAGAATGTGAGCTGTGGTTAAATCGGCTTAATATGGGGGAGAATCCACACTAACCAGGGCTGAATCAGGACATCCGTTGAGCATACATCGGTTGTTCACTCGTTATTGTGGTGCATTGTGGGATTGAATGAGTGCACTCAATAACATCCACTATGATATCGGACACCACTACAAATGGCTGTCCCCTCAAATAAGCTAACACCCTTTTTAAGGGCATAGGGGGCGATGTCAGATTCAGCACAGAACTTCTTGACTCTGGCCCTTGAGATCCTCCAGTTTACCTCCAACCTTGATCAATCTCCCCTGACTAGGCTATATAACTGTCTAGTGCTCATGAAGACCGTAGCTTGTTCAAGTGTGTTTGATTAGGGTTTGAGCTGAAACCTTGAGAACACCTGTGCTAGTCTTTGAACGCTTTACTTCATGCTGGAATAACCATTATTACCTGACTCAAAATGGTAATGCACATAATGCAATAATAATCTTGTATTACTGAGATGTTATCATTACATCTAAGTTAATAACTAATGATCGTTGCGACGAAAGTGAATCAATCAAAACTAACTTTATCTGGACAAAAACTTTATTCTAGAGCTGCTGTAAAGCCAAAACAATCTCTGTTACTTTAATCTCCTATTATCTCTGAAAAGCTGCTTTTAAACAATCCATATTGTTAAAAGCGCTGTATAAATGAAGGTGCCTTGACTAAGATTATAGGAAATATTTGTGCTGCAGAAGTCATGTTAGTTTTAGTTTCTGCCAGGAGAGAGAAGGAGGAGCTCTTAAAGAGTTGGCAGCAAGGTGTGTTGGTCATTGAGTGAAAATGAAGCATTACAGCAAGGGGTGTGTGTATGAGGAATGTACTAGTTAAACTCACACACACACACACACACACACACACACACACACACACACACACACACACACACACACACACACACACACACACACACACACACACACACACACACACAAACAGCGAACTACAGCTACACACTGTAAAGAGCTTCATCCCCATGAACCTACACACAAGAACAAATCAGTGCCAAGTCAAGCCCACTCCTGGCCTGATCCTAAACTGGGTTGAACTGGATCCTGGCACAGAAGAACCTTCATCTTTGTCTAAGTTACACTGTCTCTGTAAGTGCTTTGTGTGTTGAACAAGATGCAGCATGTTCATTCTGCGCCTATGGAGGGGTGGAAAGATTAACTTTATTTTGAATTCCTTCCTCTTAATATGGCAATTACCCCCTCGCCCCACTTCACCACAGCACTGGGCCTGTTCCCAACACTCGGAATATTTGTTTTGTACACATAAAGCATTTTATGCTTACTCTCCAAAAAACCCAAACGTCTGACTGCTGCACACAAACTGAAGACATTTCCAAAGTACAATGCGAGAACGTGGTCTAGTCTAAGTTTTCAAGGCACATAAACCTTTACGCCTCATTTAAAATACTTCTTCAACACTGTGAGTCACGTCTACTCTGTGCCATGAAGTTTAAA
>NC_138725.1:79725342-79730342 GCF_965113295.1 Leuciscus leuciscus | reverse complement strand
AAGCTCACCAAGGCTGCATTTATTTTATTACAAATACACACAAAAAAAAAAGAAAAAAAAGTAATATTGTTAAATATTATGACAATAAAAAAATATGTCTTCTATGTGAATATCTAGTAAAGTGTAATTTATTCCTGTGATCAAAGCTGAATTTTCAGCATCATTACTCCAGTCTTCAGTGTCACATGATCCTTCACAAATCACTCTAATATGATGATTTGATGATCAAGAAACATTTATGATTATTATCAGTGTCTAAAACACTTATTTACCTTTTAATTTCAGGATTCTTTGATGAACAAAGTTCAAAAGAACAGCATTTATTTATAATAGAATATTTTGTAACATTATACATGTGATTAATTTGATTTATCCTTGATGAATAAAATGATTGATTTCTTTTATTTATTTCCCCCAAAGAATAAAATAAAACTCTTACTGACCCCAAACTTTTGAACGGCAGTGTTTGATGTTACAAAAGCTTTTTATTTCAGATAAATGCTGATCTTTTGAAAATTCAGCTATGATCACAGGAATAAATGACACTTTACTATACAGTATATTCACATAGAAAATAGTTATTTTAAATTGTACTAATATTTCACAATATAACTTATTTTTAATTTTTTTATCGAATTTAAATAATACATAATTTTATTGAAATGTATTGTGCCTGAGCTTTGCTGTGGTCTCAGAGTCCTGTCATTCCCTGTGTTACTCTGAGAAGAACATCACACACACTAAACAATGGAGTCATTAAGACGATGTGTAATTAGCAAAAGTGGAAACTCCAGTTCAGGGAAAGTCCGGAGTTGCTGGTTGGTTTGGCTGTCAAATGAAACGGAGCCGAGCCATCTTTGACAGATTGGTACAGACGGCGTAATTCAACACAGTTCTTGTCCATGCTTTCCATGTGCGCATATCATATTCAGAAACGGCAAGCTTCAGAAGAACAGGCGCTTTCCGTTCACAACAATGACAGAGCTGTTCTCAAGGCTTTATGTAATACAAAGGCCTCCACGGGGTGTGTGTGTGTGTGTGTGTGTGTGTGTGTGTGTGTGTGTGTGTGTGTGGAAAACACTTTAATGTGCCTTTCCCTTTCTGTCGCGTCCAGCACAGAGAACACACACACACACACACACACACCTGCATGAGGAAGAGAAAATCAGTAGCTCTGCCAATGAACTTCACTGAACTGAGAGAGATATCATCGCATCTGTGCGCTAACTCATGCAGATCCAGTGCGCTCTACAAGCACATAATGCTAGGAGGAACCAGCTTTACGCTTCGCTCGTGAGTTAGCAAAGCGTCAGTGTAAACCAGAGAAACACTGAATCAGCCACCGCGAGAAATAAACACACTTTATTAGAGATGACAAGAGAGTTTCATGCCAAAATACATCAAAATGTGAACGAGATGAAGATGTGCGAGCCGGGACTCTCTCTTCTTCACACATTTGTGGAGCAGATGTTGATGAGCAAATCAGGCTTTATTTATGCCCAACGGCAACATACATCACATGTATTTATGATATTTCATACGTGGATAGAAACAAACAGCCGTCCTCTGGGACAGAAACACACACACACACACACACACACACACACACACACACACACACACACACACAAAACGGTTCACAGGAGGGAAGTGTGTCTTGGTCAATCACAAATGAGTTAAAGTGGATGAATTCTGTCATAATTTACTCATCCTTGAGTTCTTCCAAACCTGTATGAGTGTGTTTCTTCTGCTGAACACAAAAGATGATATGTTGAAGAATGTCAGTAACCAAACAGTTTTTGGACCCCATTGACTTCCACAGTATATTTTTCCCTACTAGACCAGCAACTGTCTGGAAACCCTAAATATGCACTGTTATTGCAAAGTGTATTTCTATATGCAGTGAACACGCTCATTCTCTATCAGTACATGTGTGTGTACACTGATGAGTGTATAATAAGCCTCTTGCTCAGCTGTTCCGGTGCTGTGATAGATGTGGCTGAATGCATCTGATATATGCACTTACATTTACTGATATGCTCTATTGTCCTTCGATTCCAGTTACAGAAGTAGAATAACTACAACCTTACACAGCTTCTCCACACACACTACTGCTGAAGAGTTGGAGGCCGGTGAGATTTCATGTTTTTGAAGTCTCTTGCATTGATTTAATCAAAAACAGAGAAAAAAAAGTGAAATAATATTGCAGTTTACAATGACTGTTTTTTGTCTGTTAAAGTGTCATTTATTCCTGTGATCAAAGCATCATTACTCCAGTCTTCAGTGTCACATGATCCTTCAGAAATCACTCTAATATGATGATCTGATGCTCGAGAAACAGTTATGATTATTATGTGTTGAAACAGTTGTGCTCCTTCAGAGTTTGTGGAAACTGTGATACATTTGATTCATGATTTGATAAAATATTTTATAATAGAAATATGTTGTGACGTTAAAAATGACTTTATTCATCATGGATGCAGTAATACTCTTTAACATTTTTTTCATTTTAACTGACCCCAAACTTTTGAACAATAGTGTATCTAACAACAATCATTTAACACTATTCAATAAAAAATAAACACACACATACACACACACACACACACACACATACACACCAAAACTATATGAATCACTGCCACACTCTTCACACTACGTTTGGCCGTCGACGGCTACTAAAGTTATATTAATCGTGTCCTTTGATTAGCATTAGCAGCTACATTAGTAGCATTAGCAGTAGGGCTGTACTCAACCAAAGAAAATCTTGGTCGACTGAAGTCCTGAAATTTTCGACTAAAAATCAACTAAAATCGACTAAAAATGTTTTATGTTTTTATCGACTAAAAAAGTTAATTAGATGCGCACTGTACGCAGTACTTGGTAGCCTTGTTGTCCGCCTAAATGAATTATAAATAAACATAAAAAACTAGTAGGCTATTTGCAGTATATTAAATCGTTTTTGACCTAATTATTTTGCACTGAAATGAGTCTGACACTCGAGTCTGTCGGCTCTGACAGCGTTGCATCACGTGCACCTGCGCAATATCATAGCTTATGCTTTCCGAAAACAGTACTATGTTGTCAACTAGTGATATCATCACAAGAACTGTTGAGGAATATGCAACATAATTTAGACAATTATTTTTGTCATATGTTATAATAATAAGTTATAACTGTCAGACACTATCATTTCACCGTGCATGTCCTCGCACCGAGCGAGGCTGAACATGAGCTCAGCTTCGCAGCTGAGACACGAATAGACTATTAACTTAAAGCTTTTACTCTTAATAAACACAAAAGGCACGTCCACTTTAATAAAAAAAGAATATTTATTAAACAAACCAAGAGCAGAAACGAAATAAAGTGCATAACTGAAAAATAAAGCATCCTATAGGCTCAAAACTAACACAACCAACAGCACAGCGCAATTGCGCATTAGGCTCCAAATAAAAAATAAAAAAGTTAGGTTATAACACTAAAACATTGAAATATGCAAATTCTGATATGTTCATATAGCCTACTCAAAACAGACAGGGCAAGCTAACGCAGACAAGTGAGCTTACCACTTTTAGATGATATGTCATGTTTGTCGTCGAGCTGTGGAAAACTGTTGCTTGCAAACTTTGCATTCGACCTTTTTCCTGTTATCAATTTTAACAAAATGCTGCCACACTGTCGATTTCTTTGTTGTTGACATGTTAGAAGAGGACTGACTATTAAACGCTCTCACAATTAAATAAATAATATTCAGCATCAAACCTTCTAAAGTTATCGCTCTCTCTTGGGTTGGGCTAATCCAAAAAAGGTGAAAACAAGGGGGGTGTTCTGAAGACAGACTGTTACAGTGAAACAAGGGTACTCTGAAAACACCCCCATTAGCAGTTAGTGCTTTCCACCTGATGAAATGAGCGCGCCTCAGCGCGGCAAAACTGATGAAATAAACACGGCAAAACTGATGAAATGAACGCGGCAAAAAAATCGACCAATCAGAATTTTGGTCGAACCAGAATGTATCGACCAATTAATCGACTAATCGACTGGGACAGTACAGCCCTAATTAGCAGCTACATTAGTAGCATTAGCAGGTACTTTAGTAGCATTAGCAGGTACATGATTAGCATTAGCAGCTACATTAGTAGCATTAGCAGCTACATGATTAGCATTAGCAGCTACATAAGTAGCATTAGCAGCTACATTAGTAGCATTAGCAGCTACATTAGTAGCATTAGCAGGTACATTAGTAGCATTAGCAGCTACATTAGTAGCATTAGCAGGTACATGATTAGCATTAGCAGCTACATTAGTAGCATTAACAGGTACATTAGTAGCATTAGCAGCTACATGATTAGCATTATCAGCTACATTAGTAGCATTAGCAGCTACATGATTAGCATTAGCAGCTACATTAGTAGCATTAGCAGCTACATTAGTAGCATTAGCAGGTACATTAGTAGCATTAGCAGCTACATTAGTAGCATTAGCAGGTACATGATTAGCATTAGCAGCTACATTAGTAGCATTAGTCCTCTTCACCAGAACGGTGTTGAGTTGATACTCTGCCTTTCTGGTCCTGTAGAGAACTGGTATTGTTGCATTTTAGCACACTGAAGTACAAGCATGTTCAGCATTCCTCACAGCAACTGTCTTTGCTAACAGCCTTTGCTCTCATATGGAAATAATCCCAAATATCACTCGGATAAGCACACTGTAAAAACAAAAAACAAATCTACTGTAAAAAATACAGTAGCAACATTTTAAAGACTTAACTTAAATTTACAGTAAAAAAACTAACAAATATACTGTAAAAAATACAGTAGCAACATTTTAGGTTTTACAGACTTAACTTATATTTACAGTAAATAAAAACGTGTTTCATTATCTGATTTAATGTTAATTTACCATCCTGAAGTACTAATATCTGTTTTGTACCGCTGTAATACACTGACTGACATCCACCAATCACAGTGGAGATGAGAATCACATGATCAACCAAAGCT
>NC_138725.1:79700342-79715342 GCF_965113295.1 Leuciscus leuciscus | reverse complement strand
ACACACACACACTGATCCTTCAGCAGGACACACACACACTGATCCTCCAGCAGGACACACACACACACTGATCCTCCAGCAGGACACACACACACACTGATCCTCCAGCAGGACACACACACACACTGATCCTCCAGCAGGATACACACACCGCTGGAATACACAAGAAAAACATTCCCCATCACCTTTGCATCCAATCAAACTCATTTGTCGCTTGCTAGAAAGCGGTGAGAAATAAAAACATGGAAAATGACACGCCTTCATCGATTAAACACAAGAACATGACCCAAAAAATCTAAATGAAGTGAGTTTTTGCTTAAAACAAGAAAAATTATCTGCCAATGGAGTAGATAAAAAAATCTTGCTTCTGTTGGAATTATTATTATTTTTTGATAATATTTTTACCCCATTGGGGTAAACTTATGCTGGGTACACACCAAAAGATTTTTTACATCTTATAAGATTTTCAAAATGTGACAGACCACAAACATGAGGACAAAAAATCCTAGATTTAAGCGTTTTGCTCCTATAGTGTGTGGTGTGCCATGATGTGACAAAGACAGCACACCACACACAAACAGATTTTCAACCAGAGTCTGAACACAGGAAATCTCGCAAAATATCGTGAGACTTCAGAATAAGCATGACGGACGATATGCAGGAAGAAATTGCGATAGTGTTTGGAATGATTTTCACAGAAAATTCACGTGAAAAAACCATTGTACCTACCATTATATATAACCTTTTATACAGAAATATATTCATTCTTTATTGTCTTTATTTATTCTTTATTGGATTTATTGTCTCTTTAGAAAAAGTTATTTAATCCCTCTAGTCTATAGAACCTCACTGAACCCTTAACACTCAGATTTTTTTATTTATTTTTTTATCTTTTTTTTATTGATTTTAAGAATTATACAATTACAGTCAGGGGGGTACAAAGAGTAAAGCCGATAAACAAACATAAAAAGACATATACATAAACAGTGACAAACTTAAAAGTTAAACAAAAATTTGAAAATGTTTACAGATTGAAACGCACTTTGCAGCTTTCTTATTTTTCAAACCCAATATTGTGTTTAGGTATTGTAAAATTTCTGCTCTTAAAATGAAAAACAAAGGCTTGTTTCCTCGAAATTTACACTTATGAATACTAAATCTTAACATTAAGCTTCCTGCAAGTGTGTGTGTGTGTGTGTGTGTGTGTGTGTGTGTGTGTGTGTGTGTGTGTGTGTGTGTGTGTGTGTGTGTGTGTGTGTGTGTGTGTGAGAATGACCGTGTCTTCCATCATCTCGCTTTCTGATTGGATATTGTTTCGTTTCACGTGATAATCTCCAGAGCGTGCGCGTGTTTGTCCTCGGAGTTCCCCCCACACATCAGGATTTCTGATCGTAAATATTAAACATGTTTAATATTTACGATTCGCGATCGGAGCGGCTCCGACGTTCTTCCGAGCAGGTTTGGACACTCTTAACACACCTCACACCAAGGGAAAATCTGATAAAATAATCTGTTAAACCATCAAGATAATCGGGACATAGCTAGGATTGTCGGAAGAGGAGAAATCGGCCCAAAATCAGCCCGATTATCTTTTGGTGTGTACCCAGCATTAGCATAGACTCGTGAAGGGACTCGTGAAGGGACTCGATAAGGTGTTCGTGAAGGGACTCGTGAAGGGGTTCGTGAAGGGGTTCGTGAAGGGACTCGTGAAGGGACTCGTGAAGGGGTTCGTGAAGGGACTCGTGAAGGGGTTCGTGAAGGGGTTCGTGAAGGGACTCGTGAAGGGACTCGTGAAGGGGTTCGTGAAGGGACTCGTGAAGGGACTCGTGAAGGGACTCGTGAAGGGACTCGTGAAGGGACTCGTGAAGGGGTTCGTGAAGGGACTCGTGAAGGGGTTCGTGAAGGGACTCGTGAAGGGGTTCGTGAAGGGGTTCGTGAAGGGACTCGTGAAGGGGTTCGTGAAGGGGTTCGTGAAGGGACTCGTGAAGGGACTCGTGAAGGGACTCGTGAGGGTGTTCGTGAAGGGACTCGTGAAGGGGTTCGTGAAGGGACTCGTGAAGGGGTTCGTGAAGGGACTCGTGAAGGGGTTCGTGAAGGGGTTCGTGAAGGGACTCGTGAAGGGGTTCGTGAAGGGGTTCGTGAAGGGACTCGTGAAGGGACTCGTGAAGGGGTTCGTGAAGGGACTCGTGAAGGTGTTCGTGAAGGGACTCGAGAAGGGGTTCGTGAAGGGACTCGAGAAGGTGTTCGTGAAGGGACTCGAGAAGGGGTTCGTGAAGGGACTCGTGAAGGTGTTCGTGAAGGGACTCGTGAAGGGACTCGTGAAGGGGTTCGTGAAGGGACTCGTGAAGGGGTTCGTGAAGGGACTCGTGAAGGGGTTCGTGAAGGGACTCGTGAAGGGACTCGTGAAGGGGTTCGTGAAGGGGTTCGTGAAGGGACTCGTGAAGGGGTTCGTGAAGGGGTTCGTGAAGGGACTCGTGAAGGGGTTCGTGAAGGGGTTCGTGAAGGGACTCGTGAAGGGACTCGTGAAGGGGTTCGTGAAGGGACTCGTGAAGGGGTTCGTGAAGGGACTCGTGAAGGGGTTCGTGAAGGGGTTCGTGAAGGGGTTCGTGAAGGAACTCGTGAAGGGACTCGTGAAGGGACTCGTGAAGGGGTTCGTGAAGGGACTCGTGAAGGGGTTCGTGAAGGGGTTCGTGAAGGGACTCGTGAAGGGACTCGTGAAGGGGTTCGTGAAGGGACTCATGAAGGGGTTCGTGAAGGGACTCGTGAAGGGGTTCGTGAAGGGGTTCGTGAAGGGGTTCGTGAAGGAACTCGTGAAGGGACTCGTGAAGGGACTCGTGAAGGGGTTCGTGAAGGGACTCGTGAAGGGGTTCGTGAAGGGGTTCGTGAAGGGACTCGTGAAGGGACTCGTGAAGGGGTTCGTGAAGGGACTCGTGAAGGGGTTTGTGAAGGGGTTCGTGAAGGGACTCGTGAAGGGACTCGTGAAGGGCTTCGTGAAGGGACTTGTGAAGGGGTTCGTGAAGGGACTTGTGAAGGGGTTCGTGAATAGGGGTGGGACGATACAGGTACCTCACGATTCAATTCTGTGGCGATATGTGGTCCACGATATGATAATATCACGATTCGCGATATCTACGATATTCAATATATTGGAAGAAATTTCATCAACGATATATCACGATATATGTGACTGAAAAGAAAAAGAAGGAATAAGGAAATAAGGAAATTTTATGCATTTATTAATGCCAACATTTCCAACATTGTGCAAAGAAATATGCATTTGCATAATAACTCACTGCCTCCTGGTCTTAAATGTAAACACTGTACATCTAGACAGATAAAAGTGCATGAACATTACAAAACAACATGAACATTAACATGTGTAAACCATAATACTAAAACGTCAGTAGTAAGTTACTGTAAACAGTGGACACATCAAGGCATATTCTTCTTGAGGAACACTAACTGATCAGCATGCTCAGATGTAAGAGCACACCTCTGAGCAGAGATTATGTCACCGGTGGTAGAAAAGATTCTCTCTGATTGCATAGTCTTTATCCAGTGCCTTTCCGTCGACTGTCTCGTAAAACCCGAAGTGTCTCCACACTTTAGAGTGGAAACTAGCGGGTGGGTCTTTGATTAGTTTTTTATTGTTTACCGCCATTCTTCTCGCTTCTCTTTTTTTCTGCAATTCTCTGTTGTTGTTAGTTAACTTGTGTTCTTCACCGGCCGCTGTTGCGCCACTTTACCCCTATTTACTCGAACAGCGCCCCCCGCAAACAGAATGGTAGATATTGGGTAGTGACAGTGACACTGACAACGGGTAAATTTATAATTTTATGTTGTAATAAAATATCGATATTGGGCGTTAGTGTATCGATTATTTATTGCGACAGAGAGCACAACAATATATTGCAATATAGATTTTTTTTCCCACCCCTATTCGTGAAGGGGTTCGTGAAGGGGTTCGTGAAGGGGTTCGTGAAGGGACTCGTGAAGGGGTTCGTGAAGGTGTTCGTGAAGGGACTCGTGAAGGGGTTCGTGAAGGTGTTCGTGAAGGAACTCGTGAAGGGACTCATGAAGGGGTTCGTGAAGGGACTCTGGAAGGTGTTCGTGAAGGGACTCGTGAAGGTGTTCGTGAAGGTACTCGTGAAGGGGTTCGTGAAAGGACTCGTGAAGAGGTTCGTGAAGGGACTCGTGAAGGGGTTCGTGAAAGGACTCGTGAAGAGGTTCGTGAAGGGACTCGTGAAGGGGTTCGTGAAAGGACTCGTGAAGAGGTTTGTGAAGGGACTCGTGAAGGGGTTCGTGAAGGGTCTCGTGAAGGGGTTCGTGAAGGGACTCGTGAAGGGATTCGTGCTTAGAAAAGCTGCTATTAAACAAGCAAAAAAACAATTATTATTGACCTATATATGAAAATATAATCCTCGTCTATAACACCCGGCTTGGGTCTGGGGAAAACATCAGCTCAACCAAATCCAGTGGACAAAAGCTCCAGATACACCAGTGTTTTATGAACTGGTGGATTGCGATTGGACTGCTACCAAAGACAGGCTGACTGTGAGACGTATACAAAGTACTAAATAAAGTGGAAAGGTGAACGGTTTTGCCTAATCAAACAAAGCCTCTTGAATCTGAATCTAAAGCTATTCTCCTGGATTTCAGTCATGAAATGATCGTAAATATTGAGTAATGAAACTCAAATCACTAATTTATAGAGAATAACATGGTTCTGATAAACCTCAGCGTTTGAGAATACAACTTCAATCCTGAAGCTTTTCTGCTAGAAAATATCAGCTCCAAATCACATCATTAAAAGCCTCAGATGAACTGATGATTGGATCAGATATCGGGGTGTTGAATGAGGGGTTTGTTCAGGTGTTCAGTCTCATGCACTGATGGTTATTACTCATTCAGTACATGTGCTCACAGGTTTTATGGTGTTCTTCTCTGAATGATGGATAGACTCAGGAACTCATTTCTCTTCTGAAAGTCCACTACACACTCTCAGAAAAAAAGGTACAAAATCTGTCACTGGGACAAATGGGTCAAATGGGTTCTAATATGTACCATTTAGGTACTAATATGTACACTTTTGGTACCAATATGTACCTTTGAGGGACTAATATGTACACTTTTGGTACCAATGTGTACCTTTGAGGGACTAATATGTACACTTTTGGTACCAATATGTACCTTTGAGGGACTAATATGTACACTTTTGGTACCAATATGTACCTTTGAGGGACTAATATGCACTATTTAGGAACAAAGGTGTACCTTTTGAAAAGGTACTGCCACAATGACAGCTTTTGTACCTATTTTTTTCCTGAAAGTCCACTACACTAGTCCACTAGACATGAGCACCAGCTTTCTATCCTCTGCCCCGTCTCCATGTAGAGCCTCTTATCACCATCTCAGAGACACAGTCCCAAAGTGTTCAAAGAAAAGAGACCTTGGAGACTTCAGCTTTATGACGTACCGCAGTAGTGGAGTGCGGCGCACAACCTAACGCTTTTATAGACTTCCTCAGTTTGTGTAAATCCACTTTGGGTTCAGATATTTATTTTTTCCCCACATGTCTAGTACAATTATGTGGTTTTGTGTCATTAATACAGTGTATATTTTTTTCCTTGATTTACCCCCCAAGAATGGAAATGAAATGTGACAACATGCCCCATAGGTGGGGTTCACTGTAACATGACCATATGACAGATTAAAATGTTATCTCATCTAATTAAAAAATATAGGCTTCAAGACAAACTAAAATATTTGTCAATAAAATACAATTAGTAACTTTTACATATAAAATAATGGAAAAACACTAAAGTCAATGGGTCCGAGTTACCTATATTCATAAAAGAGAGGTCTAATACGGTTAAAGGAGAAGTTCACTTTTGAAAAAACTTTTGCTGATAATTTACTCACCCCCATGTCATCCAAGATGTCCATGTCTTTCTTTCTTCAGTCGAAAAGAAATTAAGGTTTTTGATGAAAACATTCCAGGATTTTTCCACATATTATGGATTCCATTGGGACCCAAACGGTTCAAGGTCCAAATGACAGTTTCATTGCCGCTTCAAAGGGCTTTAAACGATACCAGACGATGAATAAGGGTCTTATCTAGCGAAACGATCGGTCATTTCAAAAATAAAATAAAAAGTTGACGTTTTATAAGCACAAATGTTCGCCTTGCTCTGTTCTGTGATGCGCGTTCGTGACGTCACGTAATACGCAATTACGTTGAAAAGGTCAAGTTTGATGTGTTTACAAATGTGCGGAAGGAGGACCATATAAACATTTTCAAATGTATTTGTGTCAGTTTATCGTTTAAAATGCCCATTTCGTGTGCGCATCCTGAGTGTTTTAATATTAAAAAGCCAAAAAGAACATTTTCTTCAATTTTTCAAGCGTGACCTTTTCAACGTAATTGCGTATTACGTGACGTCACGAACGCGCATCACAGAACAGAGCAAGCCGAACATTTGTGCTTATAAAACGTCAACTTTTTATTTTATTTTTGAAATGACCGATCGTTTCGCTAGATAAGACCCTTATTCATCGTCTGGTATCGTTTAAAGCCCTTTGAAGCGGCAATGAAACTGTCATTTGGACCTTGAACCGTTTGGGTCCCAATGGAATCCATAATATGTGAAAAAATCCTGGAATGTTTTCATCAAAAACCTTAATTTCTTTTCGACTGAAGAAAGAAAGACATGGACATCTTGGATGACATGGGGGTGAGTAAATTATCAGCAAAAGTTTTTTTAAAAGTGAACTTCTCCTTTAATTACAGAGGATTGTCCTCATCACTGCTTCAGTGTGATATTCCTCTTGTGGAGATTAGAGATCGTATAGTGAGAGATTATGTGTATGTGGTGTGTGGGACTCGTCAGCAGAGGGCGCTCTGTGTCCAAGACATGGATTTAGGTGGGAGTTTTGATAGAAGAAATGAGATGCATTTCTAGTTTCAACATTATTTGTTGTTCAGATATTCCTCTTAATAACAGAAAATCATCGGCTGTATGCAAAGTGACCTACATTTGGTTTTTGGCCACTGAAAATGTGTACAATTGACCAATTTACTCATGGAGCGGATAAATAAAATGATATTAAATTAAAATTAAAGACTCTAAAGATGAGTAGACAGAGGAAAGCACTGATGAACAGGTAAAATACCTGCACACTGTAGGTTGTCTGGACAGATTTAACCAAATATTGACATTGTCTCCTCCTAAACTTCCAGATTTAAGCTTATATTCCAGTCCATCCCAAGCTTTTTACTGGTCCTAAACAATATTCAATATTACTTCTGCTGTAACTATGACGAAACTAAGAGAACTGATATACTAAATGAATTAACCGGGATTCATTTTGTGATGCCAGACATTTCAACAACTGTATGTTCTTCAATAAAAAAAAAATATATATATATAGTTGTTGAGGGTTATGATTTGAGGTTTATCATTTATGTACATATTACCATAGGCTAATTTTTTTTATTTTTTTTAGAGGTCGTTTATTTTGATATTTTAATAATAATTTATTCATTTAAATACTTTTAAGTCTTATTTTTCCTCGGAGGTTCCCGGTTTGAAACTGAAGTGCGTGTGCTACATTTACCGGCCACCAGGTGGAGCCATAAACCATGAAATACTCAATCAAAGGGCCAGTACAGTACAGCATTATCCGTACATTATACAGAACAATACAGTACAGCATTATCCATACATTATACAGAACAATACAGTACAGCATTATCCGTACATTATACAGAACAACACACTGATGTCTGAGTCTGAAAGAGAGAGGGATGATGGTTTCTAGACTTCAGCTTCAAACACTGGGTCTCAATCACACATTTGTGAGTGAAATGTGTTTACGAATGATTTTAAGAACCAATTCACCAAAAATTGTGTGATAAAATTTATTCAAAATTTATGCCAAAAAATATAGAAACCACATTTACGCAAAAAGCCCCTACTCTAGACAGCCTTATAATCATGTTCAGAAGTTATATTTCATCCGAACATGACTATAATTACATTGAAGTATTTAGCATTGTTGTATTGTATAATCCATATATCAAATTAAATACGATTAATAATAATACTTAAACACATTCCATCATATACAGTAAAAGAGTTAGTGTGTTCTCTGAGTGTACAGTGTGTGTACAACTGATAAAAACAGCTCTGTAATCTGGGTCTGTATAGTTTATTATGATTATTATGTGTGAGTTTATTGTGAGAAGTGGTGAGACTCGAGACTCCTCACCTGGACGACATCACAGTCCACAAGTCTCAGATCTGGGCCACTTGTTTTACATGAAAAATTTGAAACGAATAGTTTGGCAAGACTACTGGTAGTTATTAAACTCTCAAATCTCAAAACAGCCCAAACGTCCCGCCAGAGAAAGTCCCACTCAAGTCTCTCCACTAAAAGACACATGTCCACTGCTGGTCCTGCACAGCTAACCCTGCTGTTACTGAGCCGAATCAAGGCCGTGTGCCTCATGTAGACAGAACACACTGAGTTTGAGTTCTCTGACCCTTCATCTGGCCATTTGGTTTTCTCAGCCTCTCCCACTCGCAGACACATTCCCACACACACACACACACACACACACCTCTGAACAAAGCGTCCATTTTCCCAAGGAAGGGTCAGCAGGTCCTCCATCAGACAGAGGCTTGTTCTCGGCCAGACCCCCTCTCTCTCCAGCAGCAGCAGCAGCCCAGAGACAAGCGCACATTGTTCCCGCGCACACACACACACACACACACACACACCGCAGACCAGCTCAACACACCGAGAGACGCAGGGATACAGACACACACACACACACACACACACCGCAGACCAGCTCAACACACACACCGAGAGATGCAGGGATACACACACACACACACACACACACACACACAC
This sequence comes from Leuciscus leuciscus, assembly GCF_965113295.1. Classification (NCBI taxonomy): domain Eukaryota; kingdom Metazoa; phylum Chordata; class Actinopteri; order Cypriniformes; family Leuciscidae; genus Leuciscus; species Leuciscus leuciscus. The sequence goes on along the minus strand of NC_138725.1, from coordinate 79,706,423 downwards.
TGAGATGTGATGTGTGAGATCAGCACTAAACACACTCTCGTCACCTGTGTTACACTCCTGCCTCTCTGCTGGGTTACTGAAAGCATTTTAATGTCCTCGGACAGAACTATGTGGATCTATTGCTAGAGTTCGAAAAGCATCTTCAGTTCATCACCACATTAACCTCTGACCTCTGTGCGCCCTTCTGAAGTATTGAAGACTAACATTCTCAATCTCTATTAGTAAAATGGCATATCAAAGTCAAGTCACCTTTATATACAGTCAAACCTACATTTATTCAGATATCTTCAACATTTCTCACATTATCACAGTTTATTCGCTATAGTTTAGAAAATGGTAATAAAATATGAGCAGAACTCAGTTGATATTTGACTGGTTTTGTCCGTCCTTCTGTTAGACTGTCTCACACATGAATTATGTTGAATATCTGTCAGCTGTTAAATTTAACTACACAATTAGGGGCTGTTTACACCTGGCCACTTCATGCGTTTTCTCTGATCGGATAGCTATCTGATTTATCAAAACGATTCCATTTACACCTGGTCACATAAATGTGTTTTTGCGAAACGCTATATGCAGATTTAATGGAGTGCACGTCACCGAAAGCAACAGATATGAGCTGCATTTTATTGATCATCAGCTAAAATTTCAAAATCAAAGACCGCATAAGAGAGAGCAGTAACAGCCCTGGTAAGATCATTTCGTTTCTTTACTTTAAATGATGATGATTGTGTGTTAAGCGTCTACGACTTACTTTCATATTGATTTGCGATAGTTTGCACGTTGGCTTAATGAAGAGATGCTCAGCTTCTCATCTGAGGTGATGCGTGTTCCAGTAGCGTCGTCATATCTGGCTTTAACATTACATATAGCCTATAACACGCTCTCACACGCTTATTTTTTTAGCATTTTTGGGAGGAGTACAATTTACATATGTGGTTTCAACAACCATATGCATTTACACTTGTCCAGTTTCGTCAGGAATGCGTCTCAGATCTCCTCCTGAAGTGGCTTGAGGGATCGGATTCAAATCCGTCTCGAATGCGTTTCGGAGGGCATTTACACCTGGTCTTTTCACGATCCGATCTGAGAAAACGCATGAAGTGGCCAGGTGTAAACAACCCCTTAGATAATACCAGTTTAGCTCAACCAAAGAAATGAACTATAGTGTCCTGCACATATAAAACAAATATCAATTTCTGGTGTCTGAATAATGTTTGGTTAGACTGAAGCGCTTGTTATCAACACAGACTGTTTTACAGAGATCACAGCACACACACACACACACACACACACACACACACGTGTAGAAGTCGATCCGTCTGGTCGGTGTTCAGCTCGTGCCTCGAGAACAGTTTGAGGAGGATGTGTTTATCACCGGCCACCTCCACAACACCTGGGTTAACGGCACACACACACACACACACACACACACACACACACACACACACACACACACACACACACACACACACACTGGAATGTAACTTGTGGTTTACAAAAGAAAGTGTGGTCAATTTAACTGAACACAAGCGTTGAGTTCCTGCCAGCCGCCAGCACACACACTCGTGTACGCTTCTCTTGTGGTTTACCACAGGTGTGTGTTATATTACAGCAGAGTAAACACCTGCTGCAGGCACACACTCCTCACACACACTCCTCACACACACTCCTTACACACTCAGACCTGTTCATCAGCTCAGGCACACACTCCTCACACACACTCCTCACACACACTCATGAGCTCAGGCACACTCTCCTCACACACACTCCTCACACACACTCCTTACACACTCAGACCTGTTCATCAGCTCAGGCACACACTCCTCACACACACTCCTCACACACACTCATGAGCTCAGGCACACTCTCCTCACACACACTCCTCACACACACTCCTTACACACTCAGACCTGTTCATCAGTTCAGACACACACTCCTCACACACACTCAGACCTGTTCATCAGCTCAGGCACACACTCCTCACACACACTCCTTACACACACTCAGACCTGTTCATCAACTCAGGCACACACTCCTCACACACACTCCTTACACACTCAGACCTGTTCATCAGCTCAGGCACACACTCCTCACACACACTCCTCACACACACTCATGAGCTCAGGCACACTCTCCTCACACACACTCCTCACACACACTCCTTACACACTCAGACCTGTTCATCAGCTCAGGCACACACTCCTCACACACACTCCTCACACACACTCATGAGCTCAGGCACACTCTCCTCACACACACTCCTCACACACACTCCTCACACACACTCCTTACACACTCAGACCTGTTCATCAGTTCAGACACACACTCCTCACACACACTCAGACCTGTTCATCAGCTCAGGCACACACTCCTCACACACACTCCTTACACACACTCAGACCTGTTCATCAACTCAGGCACACACTCCTCACACACACTCCTTACACACACTCAGACCTGTTCATCAGCTCAGGCACACACTCCTCACACACACTCCTCACACACACTCAGACCTGTTCATCAGCTCAGGCACACACTCCTCACACACACTCCTCACACACTCAGACCTGTTCATCAGCTCAGGCACACACTCCTCACACACACTCCTCACACACACTCAGACCTGTTCATGAGCTCAGGCACACACTCCTCACACACACTCCTTACACACACTCAGACCTGTTCATGAGCTCAGGCACACACTCCTCACACACACTCCTCACACACACTCAGACCTGTTCATCAGCTCAGGCACACACTCCTCACACACACTCAGACCTGTTCATCAGCTCAGGCACACACTCCTCACACACACTCCTTACACACTCAGACCTGTTCATCAGCTCAGGCACACACTCCTCACACACACTCCTCACACACACTCATGAGCTCAGGCACACACTCCTCACACACACTCCTCACACACACTCAGACCTGTTCATCAGTTCAGACACACACTCCTCACACACACTCAGACCTGTTCATCAGTTCAGACACACACTCCTCACACACACTCCTTACACACTCAGACCTGTTCATCAGCTCAGGCACACACTCCTCACACACACTCCTTACACACACTCATGAGCTCAGGCACACACTCCTCACACACACTCAGACCTGTTCATCAGCTCAGGCACACACTCCTCACACACACTCCTCACACACACTCATGAGCTCAGGCACACACTCCTCACACACACTCAGACCTGTTCATGAGCTCAGGCACACACTCCTCACACACACTCAGACCTGTTCATCAGCTCAGGCACACACTCCTCACACACACTCAGACCTGTTCATCAGCTCAGGCACACACTCCTCACACACACTCCTCACACACTCAGACCTGTTCATCAACTCAGGCACACACTCCTCACACACACTCCTTACACACACTCAGACCTGTTCATCAGCTCAGGCACACACTCCTCACACACACTCAGACCTGTTCATCAGCTCAGGCACACACTCCTCACACACACTCCTCACACACACTCAGACCTGTTCATCAGCTCAGGCACACACTCCTTACACACACTCAGACCTGTTCATCAGCTCAGGCACACACTCCTCACACACACTCATGAGCTCAGGCACACACTCCTCACACACACTCCTCACACACACTCATGAGCTCAGGCACACACTCCTCACACACACTCCTCACACACACTCAGACCTGTTCATCAGTTCAGACACACACTCCTCACACACACTCAGACCTGTTCATCAGTTCAGACACACACTCCTCACACACACTCCTTACACACTCAGACCTGTTCATCAGCTCAGGCACACACTCCTCACACACACTCATGAGCTCAGGCACACACTCCTCACACACACTCAGACCTGTTCATCAGCTCAGGCACACACTCCTCACACACACTCCTCACACACACTCATGAGCTCAGGCACACACTCCTCACACACACTCAGACCTGTTCATCAGTTCAGACACACACTCCTCACACACACTCCTTACACACTCAGACCTGTTCATCAGCTCAGGCACACACTCCTCACACACACTCATGAGCTCAGGCACACACTCCTCACACACACTCCTCACACACACTCAGACCTGTTCATGAGCTCAGGCACACACTCCTCACACACACTCCTCACACACACTCAGACCTGTTCATGAGCTCAGGCACACACTCCTCACACACACTCCTCACATACACTCAGACCTGTTCATCAGCTCAGGCACACACTCCTCACACACACTCATGAGCTCAGGCACACACTCCTCACACACACTCACACTGCATGAAAGTGGCCAGCTGGATATAAACTAATGCTAATAGATGGTAACAATTAAACATTAAACATTAGGTCAGGTTTGCGTGTGTTTTTGTCACATTGCTTTAAACGCTCGAGGTAGTTATTCCTCTCAGCCTCGACGGCAAACACACTGCTGTTCTTTCTCTGTAATTCAGCATCTCGTCAACAAATGAATTACTTTATAATGATATGGCAATACTGTAGTGTTCTGTATTCATACCGTTTCGCAGTCGGTGTTTTAAACGTGCATCTGAAGTGTCAGCGCTCTCCGTGAAGTGTGCAGCATCATGTGTTAAAGTAAACACCACGCGTGCCAGTGATAATGAATGACTAGCCTATATTTTAATTTGATAATGTTTTTTATTTACTATTTTGTATTTTTAGGGGATTTTACAGCACTAAATTATATTTACGCAGTATTTATAACACTTTTATTTACTTTTTGAGCATAAGACCTGAACATTACATTTCCAACTTAAGCTGTCGTGAATCTTGAATGCTTTAGAGCGACAGACTGAAGTTTGATCTCTTGTTAAAGACGACACTTGGCAGATTATTGCTGACGTGAAACAAGTTTTAAAAAGTGAACTGAAAAATAAGTTACAGAATTTTACGTGTATTGCTATAAAAAATGTGCAAAAATACTATTTACAATTTTTATATGAAAAATATATATTCCAAAACACGTTTACTGTAAAACTGTGAGAAAATCAAAGCCATTAAATCTAAACAAGTTGTGCTCAAAAAATGAGCTTTCAGTGAGATTGTGTTTGGCCGCAGTACCAAACGCTTCCACTAGAGGAAATCAGTCTCACATTCGCGAGGAGTGCGCAAGTGCGACTATTTCATTCAGGACCATTTAACCTGTTCGAATCATCTCCATGATGTGTGTGTGTGTGTGTTCACAGAGCAAGTGCCAAAACCGTTACCAAGTTTCGTACCATTCCGATGAAGAAAAAATATATTAAAAAAACTACACGTACAATTTTTCTCTTTTTTTTGACCGAAGAGCACCAGAGGGTTCAGGAGCGAGTCTCCCTCGTCTACTTGTGATCCGATCGACCAAAGCGCATCTCAACACCAGGTGTAAACAGGGCCAGGGATAAACCAAAGCAAGCACAACACAAACACGTGCTCTTGATGAAGAGAAGAGAAGAGAAGAGAAGAGAAGAGAAGAGAAGAGAAGAGAAGAGAAGAGAAGAGAAGAGAAGAGAAGAGAAGAGAAGAGTGTTTCAGCTTCACTGACACTTCAGCCTCTTCAGGGACGGAGAGTCGCTTCTGTTGGACATCGGGTTCCTCTCAGAGCAGAAAGGAGGACTTGTTTGAGAGAGAGAGAGAGAGAGAGGGTTATAGTGGATCTCTGTCCCGGCTCAACAATAGAGGAATTCTGCTCGGGAAGAGGGGCGAGTCCTTTAAAACACACCCAGCGCCCACTGTCCACTAGCTAAATCTACTCTCTCTCTCACACACACACACACACACACACACACACACACACTTAGAATAATAAAGAGGAGACGCTGTCATCAACCCGAGTCAGGAGTATCACTATGCTGAAGGGTCTCATCACATGTTCAACCACAAAGAGTCGACCAAACTAAAACTAATAATATCTACTTCAATAACTGTGGCTGTGAGATTATTCAGTATCAGTATGATGAGCTGTCAGCATCAATATAGAGCTGAAGACATGGAAACCTAGTACCAGATCAACACTGTAGCACATGAAGCATTGAATACTTAACGCAGTTACAGTACCATGTTAATATCATCCCTTTATGGTGC